>NC_058039.1:7717415-8017415 GCF_019176455.1 Solea senegalensis | reverse complement strand
TGTCAAACTTCTGAATGTCATCCGAGCACAGAATGATAAAGACATTTACCTAATTTTTGAATATATGGGTGAGTGCTTCTCAATTTGCAGAACTTTCACACACTGCTGGAACAAATGATCAGCGTCCATGGTGCAGGCTGCAGTGGTTCAGTTCCACTGTTACTGAAAAAGGTCAAGGAGTGCATGTGTGTGCAGTCTTGTATAAAGTACTTGAGTACTTGAGGGATACTTGTGTAAAAGTACACGTTTCTTACCAGAAAATGACTTTGGTAGAAGTTGAAGTCACCGTTTATAATATTACTTAAGTAAAAGTCTTAAAGTATATGACATTTACTGTATTTAATTATCAGAGTTAGGATTGAACCATGGTGGCTCAGTGCCTGGGTGCCTGGTCTTTCAACTGGACAGTTGTGGGTTCAATTCCTGGCTCTGCTAGTCTATATGTGTTCTTGAGCAAGACACTGTTGCAGTGTGTGAATGGGTATGAAAGATGTGTGAATGGGTGAATGGCAAAACTGTAGTGTAAAGCAGCTCATCAAGACTTAAAGCTCTATTTGAATACAGTCCATTACCAACTCTTCGTCTTCGGATTTGATTTCATAGTAACGAGTAACAAGGATAGTTAGAGGAAATGTAGTGGAGTAAAACTAAAAGTTGCTTGAAATACAAATAACAAAGTAAAGTTCAGATACGTGAATTTTGTACTAAAGTACAGTAACAAAGTATTTGTAGTGTGTGTGTACAACTGTGGTCAGAGAGGCTTGTGCTTCTCTTGGCTCTGTGCTCTGTTTTACTGCTGAGTCCACACACTGGCCTCCTCCTGTCTGCAGTCTAATCCATGGGTGTACAGCACCAGCATCACAGCACAGACCACCACTGTGACCCTCTAACACTGTGTTTTCTTACTGCAGATGAATTACAGTCCAGTCATTGTTTGACATGAATGTGGCAATAAAACTGGATCTCTGCTTTGTTCCAGACTCAGACCTGCATGGAGTGATAAAAAAAGGCACCCTACTGAAGGACGTCCATAAACGATATGTGATGTACCAGCTCTTCAAAGCCATCAAATACCTGCACTCGGGAAACGTTATCCACAGGGACCAAAAGGTTTGTCAGTGCCTTTTGTCAGACGAAGAGTAGTGATTAACAGATTTGGCATACAGTATATATATAAAAAGAATATTGTAAATATGATAGTTTTATCTTTTATTTCACTAGGAAGTAACACTGAGATTAAAATTTCTTTTACAAGTGAGACCCCAGCCAAGACAAGGTCAGTTAGTAGCATCATACATGCAACATATTGCAGTAGTACAGATGAAGACTATAGTGCAGGGCAGCGATAATAAGGCATTCTTTTACAATTAATTAAAGCAACTGCAACTACCGATTACCACGTTATTTATTCTACATATACATATGTCATATATACAGCTAGAAGTATGGCTATTAAATACAAAATACTGTGTTTACACTGTATAATTACATTAGATACAGTGCACTACTACCTACGCACAATGACCTTGGATAGATCAGTGGAAATCAAACCATTACCGTTCTGATGAAGAATGTCTCTCTTGTCTGTGTTTCCCACAGCCGTCCAACGTGCTGCTGGACACTGACTGTGTCGCCAAGCTGTGCGATTTCGGCTTGGCCAGATCACTCAACCAGATCCAAGAGGACAGCGGGAATCCTGCGCTCACAGAGTATGTGGCGACGCGGTGGTACCGGGCTCCTGAGATCCTGCTGGGCTCCACAAGGTATTAACTGTGATTAAAAAAAACACGATTTTTTTCATCCAAACAACAGAATATGTCAAATTTGTGTCACTCGACTGTAAAGGCAGTTCATCTTGTCCAAAGGTACACCAAAGGAGTAGACATGTGGAGCCTCGGCTGTACCCTCGGAGAGATGCTGCTTGGTAAAGCCTTGTTCCCCGGCACATCCACCATCAACCAGATAGAGAAGATCATGAGCGCCATACCACACCCCAGCCCAGAAGGTGACAAAAAAAAAACTCAAATTTAAAATATTTTATAGCTTAGCACTGTGCCTTTACTTTGTATTAATGACATGCTTTTCAATGTTCAGATATTCTTGCAATCAAGTCTGAATATGGATCCTCTGTCATCCAGAGAATGCTGCTGAAGTAAGGAAGGACTTTTACGTTGTGGAAATCCTAACAAAGCATATGTTGTTGTTTTTTTTGTTTAAATCAAAATAACCAATAATATCCATACCTCGTTCATTATGTGATACTGTATATAAATGTGTGTAAATGCATGACCTCAGTCTGACCTTGTCACTCCTGGTGCAAAAATTAGTTGAGCCAGTGACAAAAACAAATCTGTTCCCCTCCACTGGGATCGACTATTTTCAGAGACTGCAGGTAGAGGTAGAGCTCATTACTCGCTAACAATGCAGGAGCAGTGGTTATCATGCAGATGCAATTACACAGCAAAATCACGCACAAAGCAATGGCTTCTCAAACACATCACGCTGTGGTAAAGACTCAAGTTCATTTTTGTTGTAAAAGCGATATTTGAGTAAGTAGGGGGGAGTCAAATCATCTACTTGGACTTGCTTCCCGATTATGTATATACGGTAAGTATATAAACTGCTAAATATGTATCTGTACTGTCAAAGGAACCACATTATTTCCCATAACACTATGCTGTTTGTAGTGGAATTCCAAAAAAAATCCAAATTTGGCTTCATACTAACTTTCAACCCTCACTTTTACTTCATGTTTCTTTTCCCATTATGTAATTGAAATCTCTCCTCTCCTCTCTTTGACAGACCTCAGGTGCCTCTCGTGGATCTTCTCCAGCCATCTGTGCCTCCTGACGCACTGGACCTACTGAAGGGTTTGCTAGTCTTCAACCCAGACAAGCGACTTACTGCTGAGCAAGCACTCCAACACCCATATGTAGCCAGGTATTGTGGAGCATACATTCAAACTGATTCATAGACAAGTTGCTATGGTCATGTTTTCTAGGATTTAGATGTCCCTTTGCACATTAGAATAGTTAGAATCAATTTTCCTGCCAGTGCTGGATCAAGATCAGAGATATCATCACATTTGTATTGTTGAGTTCCTTTTATTTGACTGTATTGTGCTTTTATTTATTTCTCTTTTCTGGAGGTTCCATAATCCAGCCAAGGAGCCATGTCTTCACTATGATGTAGTGCTGCCAGTGGATGATGATGTGCAATTATCTGTGGTTCAGTACCGCAACAAACTTTATGAGGTACAGAATGTGTCACAAATGTTCAGAGAGGGAACCATTAACCTAATTTTTACACAATAGATCATTATTACATATGGTTTCATAAGGGAGACACTGATTAAACATGGTACACTTTTCTCTCTTTTACTTGCAGATGATCCTGGAGAGGAGAACGAATCAGGGAACGCTTAGACTGATCCCAGAGAAGGACAAAGACTGCATCAGCAGCAGGGAGAAGCCCAGTGTGAAGGATAAAGGAGAGACGGGCCCAGTGACAGAGAATGACAATGGTGACAATGAGGGGAAACCACAGCATGGAAAGATGGAGGAGAAAAACCATGTGCCATTACAGACGAGTGTCACAAAACCCGAACCTGTGAATGTGTCCACCCCGTGTGCTGTGGAGAAGACGAGTCCAGTAGTTAGCCCTGCTTTGAGAAAAACTACATATAATCCCATCACACATGCCCCAAGTATGTTTGAATGTATTTGTTCAGGTGCTTATAAATACTAAAGGCTTGATTTCATTAACCTGCCATAGATTCACACCACCACAGTCCAATCTGAACAATGCAGCTATATAGAAAACACAAACCTGTCTTCTTCTTTTTTCTTCAGATGAATTTGTGAGGAGTCCAGTTGTATCTCATTCCTATTGCCAGTCCACTGCAGCCAGCAGGAAACTTTCAGGACAGACGAGTAATGGAAATGCAACAACATCACCAACAGAGGGCGCCAATGCCAATACAGTAAGCACCAGACCACACTGGATGGATGGATGGATAGATAGATAGATAGCTAGATAGATAGATAGATAGATAGATAGATAGATAGATAGATAGATAGATAGATAGATAGATAGATAGATAGATATCTATGATGTCTACTCTTGACCACTCAAGGCCTTCTCTCTTCTTTCATCAGTCCATGGACCAGATTCTTCAGCGTGGTCGTTCAGCACCCACGGCTCATAACCGTTCTTTCTCCCTGACCCTAAGCCAGACGCAAAACAACCCGCTTGTACGCAAGGATGAGCCACCTCTTTCCTCTGGACTACATGTTACGTCTGCCCGCCTGGTCAGTTTGCTGCATCTCGGGCCGTACGGAATATGAATCAGTGTCTAGATGCAATTTCAGGATATTTACACACATGATGAAATACTGAATGCATGACTGTATACTGATGTATTTAAAGAGTTCTGGCATTGAATGGCTGTCTAATTTTCTTTTTATGTGCATGCAGAACCAGCGGGCCAACCCTCAGGTTCGTGAGGCTCGTCCCCCACAGCGGTTCAGCAAGAAAGTATTTCAGAGTAACTGTAACGTGGCGGCTGCGGGTGATCCTCGAGCCAAACTTGGTAGTTATTCCCAGGCCTATGGTACAATCAATAAGACTGAACTGGACAATCTCTTGCGAAGTCGTCCTTGCAACCAGTAGCTGCTGTGATGTCAGTGGTTACACAGGACCCTGATGGTTACTCATCTAAACACAACAATGTTTGTCTTGTGTTAGAAAGATAACTAAAAATAATAAATATTGTTAAAAAAAATAATAATACTAGGGCTATTAGGTCAAATAGGTCTGTGTACTGTGAAGAATATACCCATGGAAACATGGATGTCTATTCTCTGTCTGTGACAGTGAATAAATATTTGTACAATGCACTGTGACTTTCTGTTACATTTATATAACTGCACTAGCACTTAATTGTAAATGACTTTTCTAGCTTTTATGATTGTCAGTGCATTTAAGATCTACATCCGTAAAATAATTGATATAAATGCTGCAGGTAAATATCCATCTGTAGGGTTGGGTGTGTAATTCAGGACTTTTAACTATACCAACTGAACTAGTGGTTACCGGACGTTAGATCAGTCAGTGCCAAATTTGGTATCTGAAGGTGCCTTTAAGCAACAAGAGGATTTAGGACTTTGAGTGAGTCATGTTTGTTTTGAAGTTTTTGTTATTAAATGTACTGAAAAAGTACTGATTTCCAGGTACACATATATTTTACAACGTCAGCAGTACATATACTACATAGTTGTATGGTAGTTGTATGTGTTTTATCTTCTTCAGATGCAACATAGCGTAAAGATAAGCGCTGGGCAATATGATCAAAAACATTAAAATGATAAAGTAGTTGATAGTGTCGACACTGATAAGTATTGCAATGAAATATATATAATTTGTGAGGACTTGGAATAGTGGAATATCAGCGTAGGGCTGGCAGAAAGCTAGCTTCAAAGTGCAAACACAATCTATTCATTCTGATTTCAAATGAATCCAGTTTTTGATCCCAGTACCCCAGATGTATGTGTTAAATGTGGAACAAAGGGCATTAATTCACTGCCTATGGGAATGCGGGCAAATCCAAACCCTCTCATTTCAAGTATGAAGTTATAATTGTGCCCTAAACTGTGTATTCTGGGGATTTTAACAGAGGAATGTAAACTCAACAAGGAAAATGACAAGTACTGCTTATTACAAGCAAAATACAACATAGACAGTTCCTGGTAATCTGTTAGTAGACTGTTTACAAGCCTGGCTATTGACATTGTCAAATACGCAGGTGCCTATTCTGGACTCTCTGATTACACCTGGATGTATTGCTCTGTCATGGTGGTTTGTATGAATGCCCTGCTATGGAGTCCTTCCCTGACATCATAAATGTGTTTTTCGTTGTTTTCTTTTGTTACATGTGTATGTATATGTATAATTTGTCTTTCTTTTTGTGAGGTATAATATTTGAGAACTTAATAAATACATTTTGCAAGAAAATTATAATACTGAAATTAACATTTTATAATATATTATTGCATTGAGGGGTTGGGTGATGATTGATGCAGTAGTGGCAGTAGTTTTTTTATGCATCATTGGTTTTTATAAACTATAAACTTTTATTAAACAGAACGACAAATCTGAGATAAAAGTACTCGGAAGTTCTTTTATAGAACTTCTGACATCTGACGCTGATTTTTTTTCGGTAATATGCCTGTGAACATGCTGATTTCTAAGCACATTAACATCCGGTTTTCAAAATAAATCTCGTATGAGCGCACCGTATCTGTGAATGCACGTTTAAAAGCACATTTTGAATGGGGAATACAATCGAGTAAATCCTGGTAAGAATGTTTTGTTTTTTATTACATCTCAAAGTTTGTTTGTTTTTTGTTTTTGTTTTTGTTTTTCATAAAAAGTGCGAGTATTGGACATTCAACTCGAAATTTCTCTAAACTGTACTGTAAAAAAGGTTTTATATCCTGTAAAATAGTAGATATCAATGAGACGAACACAACTTTTTCATTCTGAAACATAACTGCGAGTATTGTCATTATTTTTCCCATTCAAAAAGTGCTTTCAAACGTGCACTCTGGCGCTCTGTGGTTTATTTTGAAAACCAAATGTCGATGTCCTTACAAGTCAGCTTGACGTATTAGATCGCAGGCTTTTAGCATAAAAGCCTTTGTAAGGAGGGCGTTAAAATCAGTGTCACATAGTTAGAACAAGGAGAAACGAGTGTCGGATAGTTTTACCGCAGTCTTAATAGCATTAGATTAAATGCACTTTACACCCACGGATATAAGACTATAGTCTCGTGGTCTTTCTGGATCTTTCTTGAATGAATTTGCAGCGCCACTAAAAACAACTCTAAATAACCCTATTTTAGTGGCCGTTATATATATTTTTTACTGCGTCACTATTTAAGTAAATTCTGTCATGTAACAGGAAATTCCCACACATCACATGACCGCGTCGTGCTGTGACGTCATCGGCCCCATCATCTCCGTGTCGATTCACTTGTTCAGTTCTGATCCACCGGAGGAGGAGGAGGGATAGCGCGTGCTGGCAGCTACCGTCTAATACGCTCATTAAAGGTAAGGCCGTGAGAGGAATGTGTATTATTTGACATGCGTTTTCTTCGTATCTGTTGTTATTATTGTCAGAATTTAATGTATTACGCTGCTGCTGCAGCTAACCAGCACCGCTTGCTAACGAGGACGTAAAGTCACAGCTGCTGGCGACAAAGCAGCTCTTGCTTTACGATGGTAAATTATCAAAAACATGGTGCATTTGCAGGATTGAGCAAATCCACACACGTTAAGTTAAAAAATAAAAATGATTGTCTGAAAAGCGCTGACAGCACTGTAAACGTGGGGGCGCGGCGTGTGGTCAGCGACATAAAAAAAACGAAAAGGAAAAAACAGCCCCCCTGTGTGGATCCATCATGGCGATGGATCTGTGTAGTTGTTCTCATTATCTTTCGCCCAATGTACGTCATTTGAACAGTTTTTTTGTCTGGCGTTGGTTGTTTTGACAGTCACATAATATGAGAGGCTGATATAATCGCAGTGTCGCATTTATCTGCGCTGTACAGGCCCACACGGAGCTGCGCCATCTGCAGGTACACAGTGGAACTGAAACTTAAGTTTATTCTGTTTTTGTTTCCTGTCATACGTTAATCCCTAAAAATAAACACCACGTCAGTATTTCCTATCTATAATTTGCTAATAAGTAATGCTAAATACACATATAATATACACTGCTTCCCAAATGTATTACTTGTTATAAACTTGTTTAGAAAAAATGTTATTATTTATTTGGCAAATAATTGAATTGAATTGAATTGAATTGAATTGACTTTACTTTATTCCTCCCCCAGGGGGGAAACACACATTCACCACAGCTCGGTTGTGAAAAAAAGAGAATAGAATAAAAATAAGAATAAGAATTAAAAATAAAATAAAAAATATATAATAAAATAAGATTAAAAAAGAAAAAAAAGAGCAAGATTAAAAAAGAACAACAAACTGAATTCACATTTTTTTTATATCCAAATTTGAGCTGGCTCTCTGGGCTTCTCTGAGAAGTCAGAAACCATAATGTTCAACCACTAAAACAAACCTTTCTGTTCAGGAATGCAAGTAAATAACTGTAATTTGACATCTTAATCAAGAAATGGTAATGTGCTTTACTATTTCTTGTTTGTTTTTTCTGTAATACAGTAAATTTGAATCGAACAATAACAATTATATTTTAGCATTACAAATATAATTTTGGGTAAAGAGCTTCTACATGCTGGTGTATTAACCATTAAAAAATGAAATGTATAAAATGATTTTGATAATAATACCAATGCTGTTAATTTAGGGCAGCTGTAGCTTTTGATGGTGGTCTAATACATTTGTTAAGCACTGTAATTATTGTTTACATTTGTAGCATTTGTATTGGTCCATTACTGGTCAAAAATAACTGGATATCATAAAAAGAATAAAGTAGTAAAATGTCCGATCAGACGGTACATTCCTGTAAATACTTCACTACACATAGGTGAGGTGACATGCTGCAAAGAGAGATTTTTTTCTAATTGCTTATTATAGCTTGGTGGCATTTGACTCACATCTGTATCAGTAGATAGTTTGTGATTTAGGTATCAAATGTGGGAAAACTAGCATTAAGCCATCCTTAGACTGAGAGTCTGGGTTGGTTTTATCATCATATTATCATAAACAAATATAACTGTTTGGTTTTGACCAGAAACCACCAGGCAGCCTCTAAACCCAGATATAAAATATACTTGTGTTTTATCACAGTTTTGCCCATGCCCCATTTTTTAACTAGTACATATTGTGGTTGTCTCAGTGTTAGGCCATTACCTTGAATAATGCAAACATATATACAGTCTTCAGCTACAAACTGTCCTTTGCTGTTTATAATCTAGATTCCCTTTTGCCCTTAATATTTATCAGTAGTACATGGTGTTATTGGTTGAAGGTCTGTATTTGCAGTGTAGTTACCTCGTGTTGAGTGAAGCTAAAGGAATTTATCCAAGCATGACTTATATTATCCCAGACAGCAGCCTCTGTGTTGCTCCGTTACAGATGCTAGTCAGAGAAGAATAGTTTGCTCTCTTTACAGTGCTGTTGTAAAATAAGTAACCACATATTTTTCTTTTTTATCAAGAAACAATAAGTGCAACTATCTGTCATGAGGTGAGGAGTCCACAGATTAGGAAGAGCCAAAACTGCTGCTGACAAGACCTGGCCTGATGACAGTATCTTGCCCTATTGCTGCATTGTCTGGTAGAAAGGCTGACAGTCTCACAGTGGGGTTTTATCTGCCTTGTGGTCCACTTTCATAATAAGGCTCAAACCTAAATGTATCAGTTGTAATTTATATACTATTCATGCTAAGTTATAATTCAGGTAGTTTGGTTGTTTCAGTGTGTGTGTAAAAGAAAACTTCTCACAAGATTAAAATCTGTGTTGTTGGGTTTTTTTTTTTACTCATGTGACTGTGAAACTGCATTTTATTCATTAGTTATCTATTGAATATTTCTTTGGAATGAGTTTATTTCATCCCACATCACAGACCACAACCTTTTCGTTTTGGCACCACATACTTTAACATGCTGCCCTCTGTGTAGGCCCCCCGCTGCTTTGTGTGACTGTGACTGTGTTATGTTAACTTGGTTGGCTGGTCCACTCAATCCCTCCCTTTAATTTAATTCCACCAGCAGTAGTTAGCAGAGTGGAGGGATACTATCATTAGGGCTGGGTATAGAACGTCAATATTTCTTTGGTATCTTATAGGATGTACCTTAGGACTTAATCTTATCAGCAACAGTGAGCCAATAAGCATGCAGCATGCTCATTCCTCTAAGGAGATCTGTGTGAGTGTGTCTGTGTTGTGTTTTAAGAAGATGGTGCTCGTTTCATTGATGAAGGGGTATTGAGAAGATTTAGAGTAATATAACAAATTAATACAACAGAATGTTGTTTAGTCTTTGACCACAGCTAATTTCACCACAATGTGTGATCCACTTTTTAGTTAAAACAAATGTCATTATTTTGTTATTGATAAAATATTGTTCAGAAAATTGGTATCAAAGTCCAAATATCAATACTGTAATGAAAATGTTTAATTTGGCACATCATTGAGCGTCTCTACTAAGAGGATTTGAAATCTTTCTCTTAATGCTTGTAATGCTGTACAGACAGTTCACCACTTCTTAGACTTCTCAGCTGTGTAGCTAAAACTATTGTGGTTGCTGAAAATTTCCCTGTGCATTTGAGATATTAATGTTTTGGGGTGTTTTTTGGAGAAGACATTAACTTTTAATGCTCCTTAATGACAAATTTGAGTCTCTTTCTCCCAATTTTCTTTCTGTAAAAAATGTTTTTTTCTCATTAGTTTCTGATTTTATGAAATCAAGTTCTCTCGCAGCTGCATATAACCGTTTATGTAAGACACAACAACACAATCTACCATCTGTACTTACCTTACTGTTGTGACTTCATGCACATTTCAAACATTAGCATCCCATGTTCTTGACTGCGTGGTGAGTTACTCTGGATTGTGTTGTTAATCCATTAAATTTAGATTAAAAAAAAAAAGATCAGACGGACCAGTACAAATGCATTTAGGACTCATAAACACAGTCAGCATGAAGTCACTCGTGTTACAGTCACAGTCTTGATTAATATGAGCATATTCATTCTTTATTAAAATTATATTACCACTATCTTCCTACACATTATACTGTATATTAACAAAAATGGCTTTGGAAATGTTTCTTTTACACTCGTAAATATAATATAATAGAGCTGATATGAGTTATCAGAATTGTGTAATCATCTATTATCATCGCATTCACTTGTTGTAACAACTTACAAAACCTTTTCTCAGACATTGTATGGACCAAATAATGAATAATTTCATGTTAAAAAAAAATAATGTCCTGTCCCTAACATGGATGACAAATCCATTGAAGTCCCAAGTTACTATCTTAAATGCTTCACATTGACATTGGTCAGGGTGTGGATCACATGCTCTGACTGCATGCATCATCTTAAGGACATTGGAGTTACTTAGTTGCGTCTCAGAATTCTCTGCTTTCTATCACATGGTACCGACATGGCACGACTCGGCCAGGGTTTTCTTGCTTTACCATTAGGTATAGTACCTGGTACCTGCTCTGGCGAGGTTCTAAGCGAGCTGAACTGATACTGTGCGTGACGTCAACAGACTGCCGTCCACTGATTGGTCAGAGTGTCGTCACTGGAAGAGTCATGAGCAAGATGTCCGACACAAGAATCAAAGCAAACAATGCCAAACTGTAGATCTGTTAAAAAAGACTTAAAAATTCTGAAAACTTGCGTTAATCTCCAACATTTAGCATGGAATTTTTAAAATCTCAATATTTAGGAGGAGTCTGGTGTATTTAGGGACAGCACTTCTGAAAGGCTATTATTTTTTGTGGGTGTGTGGGTGAAGAGGCATATTGTGTGGCAATATCTGTGAGTTTGCACATGTCTGTGTGTGTGTGTGTGTGTGAGAGAGACAAACATTATGAGGAGTGAGAGTGTTTGCACATTAGCTGTTTTAATAGCACACGTCTATGCACCACCATAAGGCCAGTCTGATCGCCTAGCCCAGCTCTACTCTACCTTTCCACTGGAGGATTTTATGCTTTTACATGATGCCAGCACAGCATTATTACATTTTGTTTTGTGTAATACACACAACTGCCTCATTAGTTGAATTTAATGATTATTTTGATAGTTTACTAGTCATTGGTCAGATAACCCTAAAAACCAGTTTGGGTACACAATATACAGCCTAGAAGTGCGTCAGACTGAAATAATTATTAAGGTGTCGAGCAGTGGGCACTGTGAGTGCAGCTCGGCCTGCGTGCCCTATCTTCTCATGAGTGGAAGACACCAGTGATGTTTGCTGTGACAGTGGAGGGCACAAACGTCTCCTCCTCAAGCCTGCCACACACAAAGGGATTTTCAAATCTGACTTGATTTTAAAAACATGGTATGTTTTAATCCTGAGAAAGCACAGACCAAACAATCCAATCAAGACACAGGACCAAACACTTGGCTTTTAATCCAACCATTTCAGGGAGGAGATTCCAGGGATTTGCAATCTCACAGAAACTTGTGTGATTTAACGTGACTTCAAAATTTCTGGTTCTACATCATTGATGGTTATGTAAGAAACAACGTGGTAGCTTGGCATCTATAGAAATAATAATATTATTTTAATAAAGAATTTATATGATAGCAGACAATTATCAACAATTCATCTGCAACTAATTTTCTCATTGTTTTTTGTTGACCGCATCAACTAATCTTTGCACCCCTACATTATAGATTGTAACAGAGATGGTATGGAAACCTGTTGACCAGGGTTGTTGTGCAGGGGCCTGGTGGGGGGAGGGACACTGCAGTGATGGCCAGTGTGTCAGGTCTCCTACTGAACCTAAACAGATTAATAATACATTTGGTTACCAAGGCACCACCTGCATCCATGGTAACACTGTCCACTGGATAGTGTTTCCTTCCCCTCTTTTATGTCATTCCATCCATCACAGCTTCATGTTTTCTGTTTGCTTAATGCATGTGTGGGTCTGACAGGTTCATGCTGGTGTGAATGTTTAGGTTGGACTTTACTAACAGCAGGTTCAATTTACTACAACCTTACTGCAGTGTAGGGATGGGCTTCGTTTAAATTTTCTTAATCGATCATTTGGGAGAATTAACGATCGATTTTCAATTAATCATTAATATTTTTATATTACCAATCTCCATTCATACATATACATGTATATGTATATACATATATATATATATATATATATGTATATACATATATATATGTATGTATGTATGTATGTATACATTTGTCATGCTTTGGGTGAATGGCAGGTGGATTATTGATATTTAGCAGCGGGTGCGGATGCCATTACAGCTCATCCGTGCATCTCTACTCAGGGGTCAGACACGACCTGCAGCCTGTTGACTGTCAGTCCAGCGCTGAAAACACCTGCTCTGAGGGGACAGACGTTGCCGTGAGGCCGTGTGCAGGAGCTTTGTCTTAGCAGAGACCTGGGACTGGGATTCTGTGACTCCAGTGTTTGCGCTCCCTTGTCCGTGTCAGACAATGTAGGCTCCTCGTCTCCCCCAGCCTCTGGAATAGCCGCCCTACCGATCTCCACTGACTATGCAACATAACCTGCGTTAGTTCATGTTGCATCGATTAAAAAACTAGCGTCATCGACGAAATTCTTAATGATCAATTAATCGATCGTCGATTTAATTATGTCCATCCCTACTGCAGTGTGACAAAATGACTGGAGGAGTCATTTAAAACCTCAACCCAGGGGTTAATCAATGTTGATACAAAAGTATCTGTTCTTTGTGGGAACTGTATTTGCTGCCAGTGACACATTTAACTCGCTTTGTCAGTCAGTTGGGTTTTATTGTGGTTTTCAGATGGATGGGCTGACGCAGCTGCGTAAATAGCTACACAACTGCAAATCATATCAAGTTGTAAATCAAATGAGGCTTATTTGTTTGTCATTGACTTTGCTCATAAGATTAATTGTAGTGCTTGTCTTTTCTCAGATTGTTCTTACAACAGGGTGAACCTTCTCCCGCACCATGTCCCAGGACAAGAGTGGATACCCTGGTATGGCTGAGACCAACCCACTTCATAACAATGTCTATGGACCACCTCAGCCAGCTTTTGGTATGCCCCCACCTAACTACAGCCAGGCTCCAGGTTATCCACCAGCAGCTGGCTACGGACAGCCAGGCTTCACCCAGGCAGGCCCAGGTTTTGTCCCTGGTCCTTACCCCCAGATGCCTTATCCTCAGATGCCCTACCCACAGGGACCCTACCCTCAAGGGCCTTATCAGGAAGGACACACACAGCCAGGCTTTCCTGGAGACCCCTCTGGTGAGCAGTTCTTTCTTTGCCTTTCCTTTTTTAGGTACCAGTTTGAGTGGGACTTTCACTGTAGTTAGTTTCATACATTAAAGGCTTGTTAAGGTGAAAGATTTTTAAGCACAATATTAACTGGGTCAGCAAGAATACACTTTAGATTACATTTGACACAGCTGAATAGGCAATCAATGAGATGATCAATACCACACATAAAATGTGCTGACACATAGCCTCCATTTGTTTAGTCAGGTTTTTTAACCTGTTATTGTCCTTTTATTGTTGTTCACCAGGACCTGCTGGCAGCCCTGGCTATCATGGCGATGGGCCTCCATCTTACTATGACAATGAGGAGTTCACCAACTCAGGCTTTGAAGATAAGAATATCCGACAAGCCTTCATAAGAAAAGTAGGTCTTTCACTAGTTATGTTTATTTACATGGACACAAGTGATCGGGGGTCACACGGTGGTGTAGTGGTTAGCACTCTCGCCTTGCAGCGAGAAGACCCGGGTTCGAGCCCCGGTTGGAACAAGGGCCTTTCTGCATGGAGTTTGCATGTTCTCCCCGTGTGTGCGTGGGTTCTCTCTGGGTTCTCCGGCTTCCTCCCACATTCCAAAAACATGCAATGTGGGGAATAGGTAAATTGGACACTCTAAATTGACCGTAGGAGTGAGTGTGAGAGTGAATGGTTGTTTGTCTCTGTGTGTGGCCCTGCGATGGACTGGCGAACTGTCCAGGGTGTACCCCGCCTATCGCCCGATGTAGCTGAGATTGGCACAGCACCCCCCGCGACCCTCTGGTGGAGGATAAAGCGGTTAGATGATGATGATGATGACAAGTGATCGGGATATCAAAATAAAAATAGATTGAATAGATGAAACTGGTCTGATATAAAAGTAAATATGATCTGTAATATGAAATCTGTTTCCCACTAGGTCTTCATGGTTCTCACGGTGCAGCTGCTGGTCACCTTTTCTTTCGTTGCTGTCTTCACCTTTGTCGATGATGCCAAGACCTTTGTGCGACACAACCCGTGGACATACTATGTGTCCTACGCAGTCTTCTTTGTGTCATTAATCGTCCTCAGTTGCTGTGGAGACTTCCGTCGCAAGCACCCCTGGAACTTGGTCGCACTGGTAAGACCTTGACTTAAGGGTTCATTGTTGTAAAAAGTATTGTTTTCAGTAATAAACTGACCCTGATGCAGTGTGGCATCAGAGATGAAGTAAACATCTGAAATCAAAATACTGGCTTCACTGATAACAATGGTACAGCCAGGGTATAAATATGTTTCAGTGTTTATAACAATATAAATGGGGCCATAGTTAGGTATGTGTATGTGTATGGGTATGTGCATCTCATATGAGTGTACCTTCTTATTTCCATCTTTTGGAAATTACTTGGCAACTCCTGAAACCATTAATCTGTGGAGGGGAGGTGAGGTCTCCCCTTTATTAACTTTTTTTTTATTAAAATGTTTTTTAAATGCTAATGAGGCAGTTTTACATATTGTACATACAGCTTCCTACAAACCCAAATAACAAACAAGTAGATTATCCATTCTAAAAGAAAGAAAAGAAAAACTGCATTGGAAAATGTTGTAAGGACCATGATTGAATCTACCCTAGCACATAAATACAACGTTTCCTGTGTGTTACAGTCCATCCTGACCCTGAGCCTCTCCTACATGGTGGGTATGATCGCCAGCTTCTACGACACAGAGACTGTCATCATGGCTGTGGGCATCACTGCAGTAGTGTGCTTCACTGTGGTCCTGTTTTCACTACAGGTCTGTGCACACAAACACACACACACACACACATTCTCTGTTTTTTGTTATTTGATTTACAGGAGACGCTCAGCCCAGTCAAACACACACACTTTAAGACCCTCTTTTATATCTGATCGTCATGACAAGTGGTTTGTGTCCTTTCCTCAGCCTTTTCTTAGTCTCCTCTTCTTCTTTTGTTTCCCTTACAGAGCAAGTATGACTTCACTTCCTGCCGGGGTGTGCTGTTCGTGTGCCTGATTGTGCTGTTGCTCTTCTCCTTCCTTTGCATCTTCATTCGCCACAGGATTCTGCACATCGTCTATGCCTCACTGGGGGCTCTGCTCTTCACCTGCGTAAGTTTCTCACTCATAGTGTGACACTGAAAAGAAAGATTGCAAGTTAGTTATTTTTGGCACAGTAGACACTTATCTTTGGTAAGGAATTAAATCTACAGATTCTTAGTAAAGTAAAACTATAAAGTAAAACCGACAAGTACTGTTTCACTCGTTGGTGCAACTATAAATATGTCATTTTAAATTCTAAATGACTAATTTCTCTCTTCAAATGATCTTAAAACTGCGTTCCACGACACAGAAAGAGTTTTATTTCAAGTTCTGAGCCAGTAGATCATTTCAGTAGAACAGGCCGAGGTAACGCTGCTATGTGCTGGGCTTAAATTACATTTCTATATTAAACCTAATTTTTGTAAAAGGGAAATTCTCTACTTCAAGAAAATTAACAACAAAACCCAGCATTTGAAAGCGAGTGAGAGAAATGCAGGGTTCACAGCATGTTAAGGTAAGAAAGTAAATAGAGAAAATAATGGTTAAGTACCACCCCTAACACATTGGCTGAACTGCTTGTGCCACCAGGAGCATTTTGAGGTTAAGGGATATATCGGCATGTAAACCATTGGTATAGGTATGCATTTAATAATGCAGTAATGGAGGTTATAAAATGGTTCAATCAATTAATATGACTCCATGGATTTCTTGAATGCATTTTGAAGCCACTTCTCTAAGCTTATTACAACAGCTCAATTGTGATGAAATTTACCAGGGTCTTTGAATGCATCATGTTAGCTGTTCCTCTTACCTTAACATGCTGTGAACCCTGCATTTCTCTCACTAGCTCTCATGTGCTGGGGTTTGTTGTTAATTTTCTTGGAGTAGAGAATTTCCCCATTACAAAATTAGGTCGAATGTAGAAATGTAATTTAAAGTCTGTTGCGTAGGTTTGGCTGAAGCACTAATGTTTGTGTTTTTTTTAATCCCTCATAAAGACCACAGTGAAGTTAGTTTGAAGAAAGCAAACCACTGCTTGATATGAAAGACTCAATGTGTGTACCAGCTAACTTGAAACTTCACATTCACTTGATGTATATTCACATAGGCGGATAATTACATGTTTGCCCATTTTGACTTTCCAGTTGACAAGCCACTCTACCCCTGAGTTACAGTTGCCTCAATGTTCAATGTGCATTATGGTTTTCGCTTAACAGTATTTGTATATTTTTTTTAGATTTAAATGTAAAAATCCTTATTGAAATGACTCATTCAACCATCTTTGTTCTTTGTAGTTTTTGGCTGTTGACACTCAGCTTCTCCTTGGCAACAAGAAGCTGGCCCTGAGTCCAGAGGAGTACATCTTTGCTGCCCTCAACCTCTACACTGACATCATCAACATCTTCCTCTACATCCTTGCTATTGTAGGACGCTCCCGTGAATAGCGCAGCACCTTTAAATTCATCTGTGTAGAGTCCCGTTATTGTGAATTGTTACTAACATGCCCTTTTATCGCTGACTCTTTTATTTTCCTCATTCACATTGGCCTTTTTTCAAAGACATGTTGAGCCTGTGGAGGAGATGCAGCTAAGAAAAACACTATTTATCAAGTTCAAGTCATGGCATTAATGACAGAATGCAATGATCTGTCTTTTCTGCAGGTGTGACCACTCTGCTTGATCCAACTATCCTCTAACTCTTACTAACACAGATGATGTCTCCATTAGTCCCGCCCCCCATCACTCAGTTTGGCATGGCACATATGGTATAATACATTATTGTACATTAATTATCCTGTGAGTGCTTGGTATTCGGCGTGGCTGCAGAAATTAAACAGGAAAAGAGCAGGGAAAGCATCCATAGCTCTTAATACTGATGCAAAACAGTCCTGTCTGGAGAATGGAAATGACATGGTAGAAATACCTCCTCCTTCAATGTGTCTGTTTTCCCAAACGTATCTCTCCTTTTTGACCCTTCTGGTGTAAAGTAACTGCATGACAACAATGGAACCACAACGTGAGGAATATCTCTAGCTTGCGTGTCATGATTGTAAATAGTTAGTGTAATAGTTTGTGTGATGCCACACTGTGCTGCTTTTTTGGGAAACATGCTCTGATATTCTGAACCATGCTGATCCAGTAGAATAACTCAACAATTTCTTGAAACAGCATAAGAATGATCTTCAACGTATATGACAGATGTGAACATAAATTAACACTCTAAGATTAAATATTCTTAGTAACTATCTTTCCAAATATGAAATTTTTGAGTTCTAAAAGCTAAGGTGTCCCCTTAACCTCTTTTGTTTTTTTGTGTGTGTTTGAAAACGCTTCACACCAATTTATCTTGTCTGGTTCGTGTAAAGAGACATTTCAGTGTTTTGTTTTTTTTTTCCTTTCAAATAATGTGAAGAATTTGAAGTAACTGAGGAATGTCTAAGTGATTCAGAACCTCTGAATTGTAAAACTGCTAATATGAAGTAGACTGACAAACTTAATGAAGTGGTACTTTCTCTTTTTCTTTTTTTTGGCATAATACAACTGTCAGCATTTGGGAAGTTGCATTACCGCCTCCCTCAGGATTTAATCATACACTACCCTGAGCTTTCTGTGCTGCTCTTATGGCTGTGTTCTCGTTGCACTCCCGATTACCTCACTCCCTTGAGGAACTGATGAAGGAATGATACCTTATATTTATTTTGACATAGATGGCAGGGATGCTTTGAAGTTGCTATATAAGCTAATGTCAAGGAAAATAGAAACTGCTGAAACTTACAGACTTTTCCTTAAGTTTGTTGTGAAACATGCTGGTTGCATGATATACAAAGCGTAAAAGGAAAAAAGGACTCTATATGCACTGACAGCCAAACTGACAAACCGATTAAATTATATAGTTAATAAATGTATAATTCTGTCATTTGTTTTGATTTTCCACCTCTTGCATGAATCGTTCCTCCTTTGGCATGTGCTAATGATGCACTTTGCACAGGTGTTCCAGACACTGTCGTTTGACTTTTTTTTTTAACTCTTGTGTTCTAACGTATGTGGATGTGTATATAAAAACTCCTTAGTGATTTGATGTGTATAGATGACGTACATTTGGGCGTTGTAGGACTGTTTGCATTGTATATTTGCATTAAATCAAAAGTGGAACCTTATTCCTCTGCACAGCTGCTTTTCATTAAAACTGATACAATGTAAAGGTGTTGACTTTGTGTGATTGTACTTAAATCATGTGGTCAACAGAAAAACAAGTTTTTAAATCCTGATCGTTTGTTATGCTTATTTTTGCTCGGGAAAAAAACCCATCAAACACAGTAATCAACCTTTATCATTTATCAGCCAATAAATGATAATAAACTGGGGCTCAATACATTTTTGAGTTGAATAAATAAATACATTTTTTTCTTCTCATGCAGCTCTGAAAATAAATGTTTTTTAGTTTGGATACCCTGTACAACTATAGGTTTAGTGAACATATATATATATACATATATATGTGTGTGTGTGTGTATAATTTTACACCCCAACATTTATTTGTAACTACTATTTTCTTGTTGTGGGTTCGTCTCGCGCACACGTTCTTTTGGCCTTTACTCGGAGGACGCTCCTCTGACTCGACTCGTGGGAAAATGAGCAAACTGACAGGTTAGATACCATAATCTTTAGGTGAATGATGGTTCAATATTTGGCTATTCCAAAAATATTCAATTTAAACATAAGCTGTTGATAGCTACTTAAATGGTAGCATTAATATCATCTCTGTAGCATTAGCAGCTAAGGCACATGAACAAAAATGAAGATTTAAAAAAAAAGACATGAAACGTGGTGAATATAACACTGTCGTTAATTACGTGGCAGGAAAATATAACGACACTTCAATAGCAAGCTAGCGTTAGCTGCATTTCAGCTCAGTTTGGCTAATGTTAACGAGAGGTGAATTTTAGACCTTTAGTCTGCGCCTTCAGCTGATATGGTTACCTCGTCAGTCACTTAGTAAAACTTTTACTAGTTTGCTTTTTACTAAAATGCTAGGCATCTATCACCTGCCATTTCTCTTTTTTCTTCAACAACAGGACTCAACTTGGAGGACATGCTTAATGTTACTGCACTGGAAGGAGGTAAATTAACTGCTCAGAAAACTGAGTTTTAGGCGTTTCCAGTGAAACCAATGTATCTTTTTCATGTTTTTCTCAGTTGGACAGACACAGGAGCCTAACGTTGACCAGCTGCTTACTAAGCTAAGGAGGTTTCAGCGAGGTAAAGTCTGACTAATTTGGACTGTTGATTGTAATGCAGATTAGGGTTAGTTGTGCTTCAGAGTAAAGTCTATAATTTACTTTTCTTCACATTTATTATTATATAATGTTGTTGTGTAGTCTTTTAAAATATGCAGGTATGCGGTTAAAACATGTACATATATAACAGCGCTAGTTGTGGCCCTGTTACTGTATACGTTATCGTCTGTTTGATTGATACCCAAAGAGTAGAGGGGAAATCAGAGAATTATTTTACCGTACTTCCGCTTTCGTGTTGCACTCGCGACGCTCCTTTGCGGTGCTTTTATTAATCGACGGTCAGGTTTTATATGTAATGGTTAGTTTATTATTGAGTTGTGGCACTGAGGGACGAGTTTCTAAAGACTATGAATCATATAAATACATGTTATGTTCGAGATGCGTTGAATGTAACATGTTAATTGAGCCGTATCGGAATGAGAGAGTCACATCTTGACTGTCATCTTTGTGGAGCGTTACTTCCACTTCCGCTGTCGCGTGGACTGTTTTTCTCTCGGAAATTCCGTCTAAAACACATTACACAGTTTTGTGAGCGCGTGACGGATGTCATAAGACGATTAACGATTTCTGTTACAGCTACACAGTAAAAATACTAAAGCAGGAAGAAATACGTTTGATTTTAACATTTGCCAGCGTGCACCAATAACAAGGCTGTACGTGATGACGTTATGTTAATGAGCGCACACTTTTGTAAAGTTTATCAAGAAATAGCAGCGTACAGAACATACATCTTTATAAATGTACTCATCTAGGGACTAGATGTTAAGCAGGAACGCATTAAATTAAAGTTCAGCGCCACATGAGGAAGTAAAACCGTGACAGAGATAGTACTGTCTCTAGATTATAAGCTATCTCTGGTCTGCATTATGGTATCTTCAGTGAGGTACATCCTTACCTGTTACTCCCTCAGGGGAGTATCAGAACATGATGAATGGGGAGAAATGAGATATGATTATTATCTCCGCTCTTTAGAGAACCGCAACACTCTATAGAGACCCTTCTGATAAAACATGTAGAAAAAAAATTCAAAAGTATTATCTATGTTGTTCTGTACAATATTAACTCAGTTTTCAATGAAGTATATGTGTTGCTAGCAGTAGTCTCAACCATGTTCTCAATGAAGGTGCCCTGGTTTGACTAGATAAATGTTACATTTGTTGCTTCAATACTTAGTCGTTTTGTAGTGTGTCATATTTGAATTCCATTTTTGTTCTTAAAGATAAAAGAATACTGGAAGAGGAACTTGAGGAGGTCAAATCATTCAGTGACTCTCTGCGAAGAGAGTTGGCAAATTGTAAGCTAAAAACTCACTCAAACATTTTTGATGATTTCAGTCCATGTACTGTTTTTTACTGAGTTGTTCTGATGTTTTTACAGTACAAACTGAGGCTTACCAACTTGAGGGCATCCACATGGAAAGAGAAGGTAGTGGCTGATGAACAAATTGTGCACGTTAAATAAACTGCTTACAGTCCACTACATATTATGATTGTGTTTGTTTTGATGACCATGGGCAGTAAGTTTTAGTCACTTGTCCCTTTATCAGCTTTTGCAAACAAAAGCATGAGTAAATATGAATAACCCAGTGACCACATGAATTCCTGGTGTTTTATTCAGAGCTTTGCAGGAAGCTACAGTTCCAGTTTGAAGATTTGGAGCAGGATTCTGCCAGGTGAGCTCCTCCACAGCAGTCACATCAGTGTGTGGCTCTGACCAACGTGGTTCATCTCCAATTTCCTATGCGAGCATGCGTTTATGATGTCTGACACTAGATGGCACTAAGTGTCAGATAAATAGATAGATGGATTTAAGATGGTGAAAGACTGTAATCACAATGTGTGCCTTTTATAGGCAATTAAACCAGAGCAAGAAAAGTGAGGAAATGATGGAACAGTACAGATGTGAAATCCAGGAATTCAAGCTTAAACACCGGAAACAGAGGTGTCTTAATGGACAGTGCAATAATTTTGTTATCCTTAAAAATTTCACATTTATACTAAAGCCTTTATCCCCTGCAGAATGAAGTTTGAACAGCAACTTCATCAGCTGATAGAGCAGCATAAGAATCTGCACTCCATCTTTGTAAGTGTGTTTCATTTAATATAAAAAAAAAAACTGTTGCTTTAGCTTGTCATACATTTTCCCACTACTGAAAATGGTACCGTGACAATGTGACATGATGTTAATTTACTAATTATTTCAATTACGTAGACTCTGGAAAGGCTCCCAATTGAAATCGAGACCGCTGAGAACAGAAAGCTTCAGCTGGTGTCCGCTGGTAAATACCCACTCAATTACAACAACTTATCTCACATTCTACTGTACGTACATGTGCAATCAAATAATTCCCATTTATTTTTTCAATCATATATTGTTTTCCGTGTCTGGCCTTATTGATGTGGGCTTGTTCTGTGATTCTTGTAGAAGAGCTGAAGATGGCTAAGCTGTATGAGCTCAACGAGGAGCT
Source organism: Solea senegalensis (assembly GCF_019176455.1). Taxonomy (NCBI): domain Eukaryota; kingdom Metazoa; phylum Chordata; class Actinopteri; order Pleuronectiformes; family Soleidae; genus Solea; species Solea senegalensis. Next base: position 7,994,629 of record NC_058039.1, on the reverse strand, counting down.
TGAAGACGTCAGGAAACAGAAGCAGTCAGGTACAGCAGCTGCAGATACTCCTCAGCAGTAAATCTACATATGCAGTACTTGTTTTTGACCATCAGGGGTTCAAGTCCCATGCTTTCCTCTCAGCTAGAAGCACTATGAACACTTTGAACCACCTTATTTTGTCAGGAGAAAGTTTTAAATCCTAGTTTTTGAATTCTGACATGCATACAGTAAAATAAGTTTCAATCATTCTCAACATGAATTAAAAGTAACCAAAATTTTACTCAGAACTTGCTGATGTATACCAAATAAGCCACCTATTTCTGAGTGCTTGGCTGGTTTGATCCACTTGTTAGTTTGTTCATATTAACAGTTCTGTAAGGCATGCACTTGTTATAGACTGTATTTATGAAATGTGAAATACTTAAATGCTTTTCTTTTTTTATCAAAAAAAAAAGTAGTAGGATCCTGTTAATTTTCACATTATATTTTTACTGATAGGATATAAATGTGTTCATATATTTAAAAATAGAGTTTATGTGTTTTGTAAATAGGGTCTTATTTCATGGATCTTTAAAAACATACAAATACAGTGATCTAGTACAATATCCATAGCTACTTCATACATTTGAACACAGCCACAGTTGAGTTTTAAAGAGATTTAATAAAACACCTTTTGCAGTATTACATATACAATGTAATACTCTGAGGTTTTCTTTAAAAAAAACAACAAAAAAACCAGCATGTTTACCCTGTACAACTGATTTTCCCCTAATTAATGGCAGTTACTTTTTACAGCCAAGACCACATGCTTGCGTTAATTAAAATAAGGCACGTTGATAGTACAAGAAGAGTGGTCATAATCAAATTAATTAAGAATATCAACAAGCTCTTATTTTACATAAATACTGTATGTACAATATCGTCTTGCATAGAAAAGAGTTAAACCCCTTAAGTGTTCTCCAATTTTTTTTTTTGATTTACTTAAAAGCACAAAAAATGGTCTGATGTCCTGTCTCACTGTCAGCACAGGAACTGTACCATAAAACCAAATCTTTGGTGTAAAAGTGAAGACCAACAAGTCCTTTGAAGTCCTTTACAGGGCGTAGTTCTCAGAAGTTGAAAATCTTATGTAAGATGACATGGCCCTGTTCCAGTATGCAAATGTACCTGTATTGTGATTCCTCCTTTCCCTTAAGAGGTGAGGACTAATTTAAAGGACCAGCAAGGAATAATAAAGTGAGGCACATTATTGAATGTTTCTTAAAAGTGTATTTTTACACTTTTTCAGGTCAGCTATAAATCATGAATATTTACACTGGATAAGTGAAAGATCAGTGCTTTCCTTTTTACCCCTTACTACTCTGACCGTGTCAGCTTTGAGGCTTCCTCTCTGAAGGGTTACTTGACACTTTCAACCCTGAGAAGTGGGTCCACACCTTAATAGAAAGGTACATAATGCTCTCTTGAGAGGATAAAGTTCACCAGAGGCTCAACTTTCAATCAAAACTACTAACTCCTGTTGCTTCTACATTAGATTCACACATTAGTAAACACATGCTCTCACTTTCGGATTAAGTCACTTACCCTATAGATGTACACAAAATCTTCAAACATTCAAATCTTATTCTATCCGTATCATCATATTCACATATTTGCTTTCCACTCTGCATTATTAGTTGCCCTTTTCAGTTTTTGGCACACTGGGAATCCACTTCAGTCCAAATTTTACTTACACCAAAAAGACATATTCAACACTGCTACTATACTATACATGTGCAGCGAATTACTTTATTATTTTAATTTGTTTGGTTTTTGTGTGAGTGCCGTGTCTGCTTTTCCATGGACTGTCTTTCCCTCTAATCACGTTCGTACATGCTAATTTGTTGAAAAGCTGCCCTACCTTCTTTTGGGTAGGTGAAACACCAGCCCATGTAGCCAGTGTGCAAGTAGAGGGACTTTCTCACCATATACGGTAAAAGTTGTTTCCAGGTCTTGGCAAATGGGCACATTCCAAACTCAGTGACTTTTCTTTTATTTTCAATATGTTATACAGTCTTTTTTTTTGTACAGTCTTTTCAAGTTTTATTACTTGTTGTGAAAATCCAGGAAAGGCTGCAGTGTTGAGCCACAGAGGTACTTTGACAGTGTCGCTGGCATAAATGGACAATGAGTCTTTTGATCATCTTGCATAAATAGTTTCCATTTAAAAGGCCGCTCCTCCATCTTCCATTAACCCAGGCTATTCCCCATCTGTTAACAGAACAACAGGGATGACAAGTGAATGAAACAGAGTATCAACAGGGAACAGATTTAAGGACTGCTTAAACCAATGTATGAGCAAACGTAAAGAAAAACTCAGGTTGGTTGTACTGACTCTTGATATCAATGAAAATACATCTGCCAATGGGGAAAAAAATGATTTTCGTCACTAAGCAAAAGTCTTGTCTAATAAAATCTATGCCTGCTTATGTCTATGATATCTAAAGCCTATAATAGCCATGTTATCTTGCTGCGAGACAGCATTTTTCCTGGCTGGAAAGTGACATTTGTAAACCACACACTCTCCCACACCAAAGTTCATATACAAAATCAGTGTTTTTTTTCCTGTGTTTAACAGCTGCTGGTCTTTTGCTGCCTTCTATAGTAAATTAGTGTCACTGAGGTAAGTCTGAACAAATGATTTCTAACACTGAGGGCACAAAATAAACGTAATCTCCAGTTCTTCATGGATTTATAGAAGCAACACAAAAGGCTGTCTAACAGTGAGAGAAACATATTCTTAAGATATCATAGACTTAAAATTGTGTGGATCTAATATGGTGAGCCTTTTGTTAAGAGGCTAAAATCAGTTTTATTCTTGTGTCCTCGCTGGTAGCCATGATTTCAGGGAGGGCAAGTATCAGGTTTTATCCACACGGAAACAGAACTTTTCCCTGAACTTACAATCTTTTATGTTCCTAAAACATTTTCTGTAAACAGCATTGTTTCAAGAAATGTCATCATCCCTTACGAAACCCCCAAAAATGACTCTAAATGCTGTACTACATATACCAAGCCTGTATATGATGCTGTAATGCTGCCACAGAAATACACCAGTAATTGAGAAGATGCGAAATCAGCACTGATTATGTGTCAGTACCTCAATACAACCAAACTTCAAAAAACCTGAAATATCCCTTTAAGCTCCATTTAAAGTGGTACAAGAATATCTAAGATATGCTGTATGTCGATATAAAACATTGAACATTAGCTGGTCCACCAAAATGTATTTTCACAGCTTAAAAGCTGCCACTATGTCAAACATTCATTTGCTGTTTTTTGAGAATAAAAAGTACTTTGAATTAAACAAAAATGTCTATAATTACATATAAAAACTAATTAAAATAACTAAAATTATTACTCTTGATTCTAAACAAATCTGGCTCAGAACATGGCAAAAACATTTGTTCTCACATCTACAGTGTCCATGACTGTAATTGACTAGAATTTGGTCTAAAATTTTAAAATCTGCCTTTACTATCTGTCGTCTACACAGCAAACGTCATCCTTGAAGTGATAAACTACCTCAAAGCGGCTGTAGACCTTCTTCTCCTTCCTCAGACTCTCTATCCTCTTCAGGAGTCCCTCCCGCTCCTGGATGTTTCCTGTTGGTCGCAGAAATCGATTCTTCTTTATGGAGTTGTTTCTGTCCAACCCCTTTTCCCCAGCGTCACCATCTCTGTCTGCTCCCGTTTCTTCCCGCTCTATTCGGTTTTTCTGGCTGTTGGCTGAGATCTGCTCCAGAATGACTTTGGTGTCATCTCGTAGGTTGCTACTGAACAAAACAGAGCTGCTCGGTGCCTGGTATCTAGACGACCCTGACGTCCCTGTCAATGTCTTGTGATTGGATGTGGTCTGATCGGTATTAGTAGATCCTGTATCTTTAGCTGATGAACTCTGCTTTATGCTAGGCTCTTCTGCAATCTCTTTGACCACATTCATGCCCCTATCATCTCCTGAGTTTTTCTTCTCTTTATCCTTTGGCCCAAGGAATCCTTTTAGCCTCTGAGTCTGCTTCTTCAAGAAGTCGATTGTCTTACCCTCACCCTTGCTTTCTCCCAGTGTGTTGATGGATGTGCTTGATCCCATAACTTTTTGATGTCCTTCCCTAGAATCATCATGTAGGAGAGTTGAGGAGCTATAAGAGCGGCTCTTTTTCAGTTCACTCTTCTCTGCGTCTGTAGCGTCTGTGGTCAGAATCTCCTCATCACAAGAGATGCGACGGGGATTCAGTCCTTTAAACTTCAGCTGATCCTTCTTGAAGAGCTTAGGTGAAGGAAGAGGCTTTAGAGACTTGAATATATCTTTCTTTTGGCCCTCAGAGGCGTGCTCTTCTTTTTGAGGTTGAGATGTCTCTGAAGACTTCAGGAAGCTGATGGAAGGCTTGGAGTGGAGAATTGGTGGTTTAGAGGAACCGACTGAGGGTCTGCGAGTTAGCTCTGCCAGTTTGGAGGAGATGTCTGGCTTCTTTAGTTCAGGTTCTGTTGACGTGACAGTGACAGTTGGGACTTTAGCAGTCGTACTGATGAGAGGGGGTTTATCAGAAAGGTCTGGCTTTTTTTCAGCAGGTTCTGGGCCTTTTAGTGTTGACTCTGTCTCAATTTTAGAGGCTTTTCTCTTGGCCGCCAAGTCTTTGAAATACTGCAGTCGATTAGCTGGGTCATTCATATTCAAAGATGTAGATGATGTTGTGACTTCAGATTTTTCTGCAGTTGTTGTTAATGTTGTTGTCTTTACTTCTTCGTTTGTTTTCTGAGGCCCCTCCTTTCTTTTAATGTCATCTCTCAATCTAATCTCCCTTTCCTCTTCAAGGCGCATTTTCTTTTGTTTTTCTTCTTTCTCTTTTTCTTCTTTCTCTTTCTCCTCCCTTTCTTTCTCTTTCTCTTTTTCCTCAGCTTTCCTCCTCCACTCAAAAGGCTCACGAGACAATGACCTCCTCTTTTCTAAGATCTGGGCAACGATTGAGGAAGTGCGCCCTGTATCTAACTCCTCATCTTCCTCTGTGGCAGTTCTCAAACCTAGGCTTCCACTGTGCATCTCTGCCTTGGAAGATGAGAATATAAGTGAAGAGCGGAGACGAGAGCTACGTTGAAGGAGTGGGTTTACACGTGAACGGAATGATTCATGTTTAGTCAAGAAGCGTTCTGGAGCCTCTGTCGTCTCCACATCTACACCCACCTCCTTTGTTGCACCTCTCTCTGAATCTCTCTCTCTTTCTTTTTCCCATTCCATTTCCCTCTCTTTTTTATCCAGCTTCAAGTCACTGACTGAGGGAAGCAGATCCTTGGTTGGGGCAGAGTCTTTGTTGCTGCTCTCCGGTAATTTGGGCTTTCCAAACCGGGGTCTCAGGATATCTGGTCTGGGCTTTGCAGGAACATTAGGCGGCTCTTTTGTTCCAAAGCGAGGACCTGAATTTTCAGCAGCTGTAGGCTGTTGAGCTGGTGCAGGATCTTCAAATGCATCAGGACCTAAAGGCTGAGTCAGACCTTCCTCTCCACTGTCGTCATATGTGCTAAGATATGAGTGGATTCTCCAACTCCTTAGGCCTTGCCTGACACTTGCATCTTGTTCATGCTGTTGGTCAGATTGTTTGAGAAACTCTTTCTTCTCTGGTGGGTGTGGCTGGGTAGGTGAGCTCAGGCAGGCATAAGACTGACCTAATGTTGGCCTTTTATTGGAGGAACCTCCTCCATATCTCCCAGCTATTGGAGGTACTTGGTGTCCTTCAGGTCTACTCAAGTCTTCAGATGAGAAGTCTTGGCCGTAGATTCCAGGAGGAGGCTCCAGATCCGACCGATAACTGGAATCTGAATACTGGTCAATGGGGAGGTGTGGAGGACGACCTCGAAGTCTGTCGTAGTGTCCGTGGCCAGAACCTGGCCCGGGACCATCACTGTAGAAATGACTAGCTTGGGTCTGCTCCCTAGAAAGAAAAAAAACATGATCAGTAATTAAAATAGTTTTGGTAATTCAAATAGTTAAAGCATTAACAGGTTAGCTACCTGTAAAAATCTGTCTCATCCAGATTATTCATGACTCTGTGCTTCATGTATTGCCTTGACGATGTGTAGTTTTCCTGGGTTCCCTCTGCATAGCTGTGTCTCTGGAAGCCACTAGTACTCATGTCCATCTGCCGGGATACTATGGATCGCCCCTGCTCCAGGAAGGACTGCTGCAGACGAAACTGTTGCTGGGAATACTTCCCAATAGTAATTCCTGCCCCAGGTTCAACTGTGTGACGATATGGATCATTCCTCCGGAAAGGAAGTGCAAGGTTACGATCAGTTTCTCCGTAGGGGAAGGCAGAGGGAATCTCAGGCTGCCTTCGGTAACCTATGGGGTTACGCAAAGACTGGGTCCTCTTCAAACCAAACTGACCACCTAAATAAGAACTGGTGCTACTGGTATCAGAGAGAGCAAGTGTTGCATCTGACGGATCAATGACTAGAGGCTCTGACTGAGCATAGAGGATGCGGAACTCTTCATCGAAGGTGGTGACCAGCTCACCAAGGAAGAGGTGGGCAATGCAGCGGTGGATCTTCTCATAGGACCACATGAAACTAGAGAAATATGTTTCGTTAATGGGATGAATGACATAGTAATCATGGAAATTAAAGACACTTATAATTAGCACTGTTAAATGACTCACCTATAATTCCCACTGAGGACAGCCCTGCAGTCAGCCAATAGGAAACGATCTTTCAGCTGTCCCTTGAATGATTTCCCATTCCGGGAGCTATAGGTTATTCCTGCCACAGTCCTGACACGCATTGTCTGTAAAAATTTAAATGTATCTATTTCATGAACACGTACAAGCCTTTGTGAAAATGACGTGTTCTAGAGGAAGTAAGTACATTAACAATAAATGTAGACTGATACCGGAGTTCTTGCCCACACATTTGGGTGAAGGTGCAAATGTAATGTAAAGGAAAACTCACGTGAATTAAGTCCAGGTTGACTTTAAAGTTCATGACCATCGACACAAAGTGATGGGCATCCTGTTCGTCCAGTAGAATGTAAACAGGAACATGTCGTCCTGCCGCTTCCAAGAGGTCAGCAAAAATATCAACATCTGTGAACATGTCCATCACCACAGCAATAACCTGGAACAAAAGAGAAAAGACCAATTTAGTATAACATGATCATCATTTTATAGCCATGCCCTAGTGTCTGTTGGCTAACGGAATTGGAATTTGAAGGAACCTTTGTGGTGGCAGCTGTGTATTGACACCATTATGCTTTTAAAAAGCATGCTACAGTGCATGTTGATGATACATAATGGATGTGGGGTTCTTGTGTGAAAGAGTCTAAATTAAGTAGAATATTTATTTTAATAAATGTTATATTAAAAAGTTCAAAGTAACTTCTGCCCTTGTAACTGATGAACAAAACCTATCCACAAACAGCCCAGTGTTTTTGTTCAAATTTCAGCAGTATAATAAACGGTACAAAGTGAAGCAATAAACTACCCAAGATTTAGGTCAACAAATACACCATAATCATAAAAATTCCAAAAAAACAACAGGCCTTTTTTAAGGACTGTGAAACTGGTTATCTTACAGCTCATCTTTGCAGCAAAATCCTACAGGTGCCGCAATGCAGCATGGTTGTAAAAAAAAGACAAACAACAAAATAAACTGGTTGGTCGGGGTTCATCCTACAGCAACACAATAAAACAAAACATTAAAACACATTTTCAGACTTTAACCTAATTTGTGTTGGTTTGGGATTAACTGGACAGAAAGTGAAAACAAAAAAAAATCCAGTCATTCTTTCATTCTCTTGTAGTAAGGACACCACAACTGTGAGCAGCTGCTGAATGGGACAAAGGTTAGATTTGATTTAAGACTAAAACGACTCTTCTTTTAAATGTAATATTGAATTTTTTCTGTTTTAAGCCATATAATGTAGATAAATCCCCATTGAATTCATGGTATAGTAAGATTAACGACTTGTATCTCTCAGAATCAGTCTGTCCTCCATAAATATGTTGAAACATTGAGACAGATATTATCTTCTAATTGAACAGATAGAAGTAAAGTACAGCCCACAGAACCAACAGGTTTGACTGCCTTTAAAGTTAGACCAGGGGTGTCAAACATGCGGCCCGGGGGCCAGAACCGGCCCGCCAGAGGGTCCAATCCGGCCCACAGGATGAATTTGTTAAGATTTCACACTAATCTAAAAGTAATGTCAAATGCTCCAGATACCCGTGACTAAATGTTTGTGCCTTTATAGATCCAGTGTGATGTGTAAATAGTACATTTAGGCATGATATTGTTGAAATTGCACATGTTTTGTGAAATTATCCTTCATTAAATGTAAAACAAAGGAGAAAAAACAAAGGGGTTCTTGTTTCTCATAGGTTATTATGCTATTATTTTACTATTTTTACTGGTCCGGCCCCCTTGAGATCAAATTGTGCTGTATGTGGCCCCTGAACAAAAATGAGTTTGACACCCCTGAGTTAGACGTTTAAGTATTTTATTAATTTAGCAAAAAAGTCAGCCAAACGGCGGAGTAGTGGATAGCCCCGTTGTCTTTCTACAAAAAGACCCAAATTCATGACCTGGTCGCAACAAGGGTCTGTGCATGGAGTTTCCAAGTTCTCCCTGTGTGTGCGACTGTAGGTGTGAATGTGAGAGTGAATGCTTGTTCGTCTCTGTGTATTTGCCCTGTGATTAACTCCGCCTTTCTGTGTTAGCTGGGATTGGTTCCAGTGACCTGTGACCCTCATGTTGAGGATAATGTGGTAGACAATAGATGGATAGCAAAAACTCTGTGTGTGAAAGGGAGCAGTGGCAGAGCTGGCAGACGCAGATAAAAAGTCAGATTAAACTAACACTGAGATAGCATTTCCCACAAATGGACGAGGGAGCATTTTATCTCAACTTGTTGGTCTTTTGCTTTCTGTTGTATTTATTTTTTATAGAAGAGATAACACTTGGTTTGGTACAGTACACACATGAGTAAGAAATGGAAATATACAACATTGCGTTGCGTTTCCCACCTATCCATTTGAGTACACACAAGAAAGTACACATGCCTATTCACAGCATTCTACAGTATTAAGTAGGGCTCAGTGATTTGGGTAAACTATCTAACTGCAAGACAAGATGGATCATTACCAAAGGACTATGTATATATGTGTATATATATTTATATGTATATATGGTGGTATAAATACAGCATATATATACACAAATACATATATATATATATACTGTAATGCAAGGATGAGAAGTTAAAGATCTGAATTATTTCCAACAAACATTCACAACACTAATAATTGGAATAGAACGATCAACTGAATTGCAGACGTTTCAAATTCCTGTGTATTGTGTTTGTACATTTACAAACATGACATGCGTTGATCTCATCTTCTGCCGCCATGTTTTTTTTTATCAGGACTACCTTTTGAAAGCAAACAGGAAATGCAAGTCTAACACATGCCCCTCCCTTTTACTCACATGACGTGCATTCTTGATGAGTCTCCTGGCCTGCTCCTTGATGGACGGCATGTCTGGGTCAGAGGGGTTGACCAGAGTGGTGACTTCTGTCGGCCCAACGAAGCTGTGCTGTGGCAACGGCCAGCCCAGGTCCAGACCAGGGGCAGCCAGGTCGGACTGCATCGGCCAGTAGGTGTCAGATGAGCCATCAACCTCATGACCTCCCTCAAGATATGTCAGCTCTGGAAGACTGGAGGCCTGACTGGGCACCTGGATTGTGGACTTGATGTGTTCAATTTCTGTCTGTGACAGGAAGCTGACCACATCTGCAGTCTGGAGGAACTCAAAGTAGCCCTGGTGTTTATGGGAGACACATTCACATTAATTACATCTTGAATTCAAATCAGAATACTTCACCACAGAAAAGCGCAGTCTTACCTGAATGTCATTTTCTATGAGCGCATCAATAGCCAGACGGTACTCCTCACGGTAGTGTGGAGGCAGGTAGTTGGGATCAAGGGGGTTATCGCCAATAGACGAGCTCTGAGATCGGTGTGCCATGTTCAGCGGTGAGGGAGGAGGAATTTGATCCTGTATAGAAAACAGAAAATTAAAGGTTTAATGCTTTTGTAGCTGCACTATACTGTATATTGCATACTGGACAATGCTAGGAACTGGCTGGTTTACCCATCCAAAATGTTATAAACACATTTTCTTTTGTCACAAGTCATATTTTCACATCTTTAAAAAGTGGTTTCCCACCCATATAAAAAGCTGCTGTAGACAACCCCCCTATCCTCCACTCATGATATACAATAGTCATCCATCCATTTTCTACTATCCTCCATAGGAAGCCTGTGTCATAAATTTAACAAGCACACATTTTAAATGAACATGCCTCTACCAGCGAACAGCATCTGCTTACCCTTTAGCCAGGGTTAATTTTTAACTTTTTCATTGTCATTAATATCATCCAAATATAAAGTAAGAAAATGAAAGAAAACTTAAGTAAAAATAACTTACAATAGCAATACAATATATGGATGTTAATTGGACAGTATCAAAGAATACAATTTCCAATCTAATAAGTCGGTTTTCTGGTGTCACAGTGTGTATTAGACTGTAACATAAAGTTAACTTCACCTCTTATTTACGGCATCACACACAATGAACTATCTTGTTTGTTGTAGTGACCAACTAAGAAATCTGTTGACAAAAGTAAGAACAAATAAAAACAACAGGATATGGAACATGCAGACAGAGAGAGAGAGAGAGAGAGAGCGCCAAGTGAAAGAAAAGGCATGTGTGAGTGAGAGGTGGGAACGGCACAAGGAGGTGTAACAACAGGTTCTTTCATATCTTAGATTGGGTAACTCGTCATTCTGGTGCGTCATGCTTCAAGTTGCTACTCAGGCCACATCACGAGCAAATCGGTGTGTGTGTTATAGCCAGCAAATGGATTTAGGAGAGTTCGATGAGTAAGCGGTTAGTTATGTCATGACATGAAAAGACTTAAACTTAAATCAAATCAGTGAAAGGACCATTGTTACACAACAGTTTGAAAATGTTTGATTACTCAGGTGAAAAGACGACGGCGAGAAGAGTTTGGATCAGATGTGATACGACTTCTGTATACACATAATAATCTCATAACGCCAAAGTCCCAGTCAGAGGAAGCAAAGACAACCATCTTCTACAAGCAGAAAATCACAAGAAGATTTTAACAGCTAGTTCATATAATTCTTAAGATTAATTGATGAATATCAATTCATCTTTTGAGAACTGTGATATAAATATGAACAATTTTCCTAAGAAAAGCAGCAAATATTTTCTAAAGGAAATCTGTTCTTTGCAGTCGAATTTGTACTTAATGTTGATTCAGCTTGAATAATAATGGCTGGTTCTGTGTACATGTTTGCCTTTCATTACTTGACATTTGTCAATTGTTGTGTGGCTAACCTGATACCAAAAGAGAAAGTAGATCTTGACGACATTTGAAATTTGGTTTGTTCATTCAGTGGTTCAGTTTCAACACGCGACACATGTTATGTCTTATCAGAAGTGTTACAACAGAGAACCACAGGACATATGTTCCTCACCTTCTCATAACAGCCAATCATGTACTAAGCATTGTTGAACCGAAACAACTGCACATTTGGCATTTGGACTTTACTGTCGCAGCGTGTACCAAAGAAGACTTTTTAGATGAGCAACATTTTCCTGAGGAGTTTATGGTCTTAGCTGCTAGTTTCAATCTTGTAAATTATACTCCATTTAGAGGAAAACAGATGATACAGCACAGCACACATGGGTGGACACCAGTGTGATTGACAGTATCGTCCAATAGGAGTCCGAAGTCTGTGAATTTCCGTTGGCACTGTCATGGCACCAGTCTCCAGGCTTCATAACAAGAGTTCATTGTGCAACCAGGAGACTACATCCATATTTTTAATGTTCCATTGACCATTAAAAAACCTAGTTGTGGCTTTCGACCCATTCCTGCAACTTAATTAATGTGATGAGATGCACATATAAGGTCTTTGGTGTTATGAGCCAACAAGGACAAGCTCTCATCGATATTTAATGTGGTCATGACAGCTGCATACTGTACTGTATGTTGGTCATCTGTTAGGTTAACAAGAGCTGGAACACGACCAAACTAACATACTCAACTTTTTACGCTGTACATCGCAGCATTTAGTGAAAACAGGAATGTGCCTCTGACCGTGTAAATACATCACAATGAAAATCCTAGGAGCAGTGGTTGACTGACAGTCCGACAGCATAATCAAAGGGAGTGTAACCCGGGGGCTCAGGGTAGGGTGAATAGGGTGAGTACCTGTTTTAAAAATGCGTGTGACATATTTCCTGTACACTTTGGTAACAATTAGTGGTCTCAAATGTGCCTAAGTCCTGACCTGCAATCATTGGGAGAACCTGGTTTACTCACAAGCCTGGTGAGTCACAGCGCAGCCTCGCCTGCAGGGACACTGTTCTATGGTGACTCATCTGCAGCATGGCAAAATGGCTGACATCCTGTTTCCCTACTCATTTCTAGCCTTTGCGGTGTGCTGTTCCTCTTCCAAAGTTCCGTGGTGGTCAGGGAGACGCACTGTGCTCGTGCCAAGTTTCTAAAAATCACAAATTCTTTGATACTTTTAGTTTTCTTTCCTTTAAAGAAATAGTCCTATGGAATTTACTAAAGCAGCCGAAGTGCTCACAATGTCTGATCGTAAAAGGGGAGGTTAAATTATTTTTATACAGTTTACAGGTTTTAACAGATTAAGAACACGTTTTCCAAATGTGAAAGTTAAATATGAATATGAATGATGATTGTATTGCCTGTCTTTTATTTTATACAACCTGTGGATACTTGGTGATGATTGTCTAGCATGTGTTGCTTTATAAGTATTGTGTTATAATGTAGTAAATCTATAAATTGGTCGGCTCACGATGGTGTGTTTTGCTTACATTCCTCTTTTTTCTTTCTTTTGTTGTAGGAAATGTGTGTCAGTAATATATGCGTTTCCCTATACCTCTACGCGAACACTGTGGACAGACAGGAAGAAGAGACAGGTACAAATTAACTAATTAACCCCAAGGTGGATATGAGCAACTGTAAGTGGGGGAATCAAGAGCACAGCAGAACTAAACAGAGCCCAGCGGCGTCTGATTCACCCTCCTCACCCGTGGGCCTGAGCAGAATGAAGCAACAGAAGAATAGCTCGACGTTAGAGGCATGACAGACTTTCTCCTCCTCACCTGGCAGACTGGTAGGATATTCAAACAAACACCACTGCTTTGTTTGTTGTTATAGAAACCACAGCAAGAATCAAACTGTAGAAAATGACACACAATGATGGAGATTCATCCCCCCCCGTTCCTCATTTAGTTATTAAATTGTTCTGTTGCCTACACACAGGGATCAGCCTGCCCTGAATGCACTGTAAACAAAGCCAGTTTGAAACACTAAACCACCACAGGCAGGCAGCTATTACAGGCAGATAAATTCAATATTGAGATGTGCTCGAATGTTTGCTCACTCAGCGTGTAAACGAGTTCATTCTCAGCATTCCTGCATGAAGACTGACACGAAAAGAGGGAGAGAAGAGCTGAGAGGAGGAGACAGTTTTGTCTCGACATGTGAATCAAAAGAAATTGACCCGAGGAGCAGCGAAATATCAAGGTCAAACTCCCAAAAAAAAACAGTTTTCTCCACTCTCTCTCTGGCTTCTACTCTGTCACGTGCATGTATGCATGTATCCAAACACACCTCACTAAACAAACACTTAGATCAATGTGGCATACCTCCTCGCTCGATTCATTTTGTGTGATAATTCAGCGTGTGAGAAGAATACCTGAAAACAGGTTTGGAGGGAAGAGCCAGTAAGCCGCTGAAGCTCCTGTCAGGACCTTTCAGTGGTATTTTTGTCAGATGAGCACACACACACACACAATCATAGATAGATAAGAGCAAACACAGAGAAATGCTTGTGTCTCTGTTTATCATCACACCTCAGTGCGGATGTTGAACGCCACACAAAAGACAACTCAAGGTCAGTTGAATGTATAACACACAGCAAGCGTGTCCTCCCTTTTTTTTTTACAAACTGTGCTTTTACACAGCAGCACTGCAAGAAAAACTGGTCCACTGAGGTCCTCTAAGTTTTTCCAAATGCCTTAATGTCTGCTGTTGTCATCTAGAGCGGAAAACCAGACAGTGTTCCTACATTATTAAAAGAAACAGTGCTCATATGTGAAATACAACACCTTCGACCCCTTGTAACATATACAACGCAAACAAACCTATGAATGGGATGCAGCCTTGGCTATAAGGCGAGTGTGAATAGAAGCCCACATGCAATGATGCACCATAAAAAAAAAAAGCTGGCACTGAAAACTTTCCCCCTCAAATTATAACCACATGCTGGGCCTTTTCTGTGCAGTGACGCGTTGAACAAATTTGGGCAAAGACTGTAAAAGTTAATTTTAAATCGGCTTGTTTCTTGCTTCCACTGACAGCGCACAATAAATGTTTATCAAAGCCTATAGGAGACCAATGTCCACAGGAGGAAAGGATGAGTGGAGGTGAACTCCTGGCTCAGCAAACAAAGCTGTATGATTACAAGGTGAGAGACGTATATTATTGTACGTTACCTCACCAAATATCTTTAAATTAGAGGGATCTCAAGTTGTGTCATACAAAGCATCCTGTAACCAAGCCTGTAAAAATGTCTGTGCCTTTTCAAGTGCAATTTAGCACCCAAGGCCCCTTCTTCAGTACAACCCAGACAAAGCCCTTCACTGTCTGCAGCCATGCCATTCTCCAAATGCTTGTTTTTCTCTCCCGTCAATGTCTTCAAAGGACTGGAAAGAGAGTGGCCCAGTTTGTTGCAGCCAGCCAACATGGAGCCTTCTGTGTGTTCAGGGCAGTTTCAACAACACTCATCAAGTTCTGCGATCTAAAAGTTTACCCTATATTTAAAAGCTGCTGCTAACAGAGAAACAAACCTGCATTTCATGAAATGGACCAATAAACAGCAAAGGCCAGCACATGATTAGAAGACAGTCACACAATCAAGTAGACAGTAAAACAGATAAGTGCTTCTTCAGACAGATCTCAACAGAATAGCCTACATAGACAGAATGAAAAGGAATAGAATAGAATAGAATAGAATAGAATAGAATGTTTGTATAGCTCAAGACAGAATAGCCTTTATGGATAACATTAAATGAAATAGAATAGACAAAGATATAGCTACAATAGAATGAAACAGACTAGCATAGAACTGGCTAGTGTAGAGTGTAGCAGAAGTTGTGAACAGGTCTTTGTCCCAGGTTGCATGTGTGCAGTGTTAATTTCCACTCCGTACCTCCTAACTTTGCTGCAGAACTTGTCTCGTCTCTTCTCTTGCCTTTGTTGTTGTTGTTGTTTTTTAAATAAACCGTATCGAGAGAACCTCAGTGTCGCCTTCTGTGGTGAAACTGCCGCTGTGCGTCTCCTCCAGTCCGTACTTCACATTCCTCTGACCGGATTTAAAAACTCCACTTCATAATAAAAAATAAAAAGAACACTGTGTGTGCAGCCTCCACTGCCGACAGCTGCAGCGGCATCAGCTCCTACTCCAGGCCCGGGCTGAGCGCTTCACACGGCGGTGAGGGAACCTCCGGAGCCGCCGCCTCTTCGGCACAGAGCAGCGCTGGTGAATGAGGAAGAGGAGTCTCTCTCTCGGTTAGGCAGGGCTTTCCCACCGGTGAGACTCCTCCCAAACCCAAGACCATTGGAAGTTCACTCCCAGTGGCATATTTCAAATGTGCTGGCCTGATAATTGGTGTTTTAGAGTAAAACAGAAGAGTTAGAACTGAGTCTTACTTCTTTTTGGCAGTTTTGGCCACTAAGACTTTTACAGTGACTCGTTCCACCAGTGAGTCCTTTACTGTTTTTGCATTTGTTTTGCAGTGTTCTAATGTAACAAAATACAACATTCACATATAGCAACTTTTATTTTACTCCGTTTCCTAAATAAATTGTGTACTTTTACCCCACTACCAAATAAAATCAGGTGTCAACAACAGGTGTTGGTCGCAAACGAAAGACGGTGTTGGAGAACTTCCAAGCAAAGGCTGATGCAGAGCGATCCAAGACCAGAGTGAACAGCGGTGCTGTGTTTGAACGGTGGAAACAACTGAAAGCCCAGAATGACATGGTGGCGACAACTGTTTCTACTGGACAGGTAGGTTAACTTTATGTCTTTGTGATCTTTTGATATCATCGCGTTGTTATTTGAAAAAGTACTGAATTTTACCAATGCTGTGTGCTCACATTATCCAAAGGTTTCTAGCACTTTAAATATGTAGAAATGTGTATTTATATTCAAGGTAATGAATGGATTGTTTCATTTTGGTTGCCTTTTAATGTCTTTATCCACCTCGCAAACCCCCTTGGAAATGTCAGGACAAATAAGGAAATCTTGTTTTTTTCTTTTTTTTTTCTTTTTTCATTTTAATGTATGTATTTAGCACTAATGAATCATAAATACTCTTTGCTGTTTGCTGTGCGTTCTACAGTCAAAGCTCTCCCCATAAACTGCAAATGCACAGGGGAACAATTCCCATGATACTATGCTGCTGCTTAATCATCAAACTTTTAAGAGACACGTAGCAGCAAAGTTACATACTGTGCGTTTAAAGGTTAAAGCAGCACATTACCGATTCCAGAGGCAATGGGGATTGGGGGCTCCTGGCAAAAGACTCCTGTGGACCTCTACATAAAACCACAACATACTGTTGCCCATGCTGTTATCCAAAATCAACCCATTAAATGTCTGAAAAATTTAATTTTCCGTGAGTTTTCCATCCAAATACGACATGCAGTAAGAGATTGTTTGTGTAAGACATGTTCACAATTGCAGGAGAATGACAGAAATCCAGAAAAGTGACTAAGGTGTTGCCCGGAGAGGTTAGGCAAAACTTTGCATTCTCAGCTTAAGGCCTTAGGAAATGACCTGCTTTGCTTTACTTGTTGCAATGCTCCTGTCAACATCTGTTCCCTCAAAGCTGAAATAGACACCTTTTTTGTCATAAACTTGTCATTATATTGTTAAAGGTCCACTGTGTTGTATTTTGGATGGTTTATTGGCAGGAATTTAACTTACTTAAGGATATACGTATACTGTATATAAGTAAGTTTGTATAAGTGCATAATTGCTTGGACATTGCAAAAACATGTATAGTTAATTTGGTTCTTTCATACTGATATACTTCAGGCAAAAACAAAGAAAAATAATCTTTTCTGGTATGTGAAGGTCCTGTAGTTCCCTGGTGCTCTTGGGAAAGGGAACAGTTACAGTTTACAACCTCGCCATTTAATATCCCTCATGAGCTGTTCTTTTACTATGTCATTCTAATTGGCCATCAAGAAGGGATATTCACATTAAATGATGACTTAATTGAGGCACAAAAGAACTGCATTAGTCTATATTCCAAACAAAGAGAATAGCATTCACCCTGTATTTATCGTGTTTTTCACATACGGGTGCTTATTATGACACAACAACACCAGCTCTGAAGTAAAGTCTCTGTGTCCTTTGTGGCATCTTTCCACTGCTGCATCTTTATGACACTGACCAAACAGGAACTGCAAGGGACAAGGTACAGAGGTGTTGTCTGTTGCTTCTTAGAAAACAGCTTGAAAATCAGTTGTATGGGTCATTAACCTGTACCTGAACCTCTGTCCTCGCACTATCTGGTGAGTGGGTAGAAAGACTGTGAGAAGTGCCTAACTTAATTATAGCGAGTGACTCAAACAGCCAGAATCAGGCCCAGTGAGTTCAAGAGTAAGTCTGATGTGAAGGTCTCTTCACTCTTGTTCCCTGGAGGATCATCAGTTTAAAGCTGTACTACACGATTGATAAACAACACAGTCACTTTTTAGTAGTGCGGACTAGTAGTGTTTTTTATGCACTACTCCACATGGTTTTCAAACTGTGGTATGTGTACCATCAGTGGTACACACGCTTCCTCTGGTGGTCCTTGGAGGAAAATCAGAAATACTGTTCCAGTGGTATGGAATTAGATTTGTGTCAACATTTTCAAACAACACTTTTAAAGAAACCAAACAACTCTTTATGAATTGAGAATATAAAAATGAACCACAATGAACTGGGAAGTAGTCACAGGCTGACCGACAAAATAATTGTTATCAGCTGACGTTTAGATACTTACAATTATTTTGCCGGATAAATGTGTCTTTACCTCACACTTGGATCTCTTTATTTATGTCATTAAATTGCATCATGGCTGCAGTGAGAAAGAGCTTAATGTAACGGTTGTTACAGAGTCTGACATTACCCAATATGTTTATTTGTTTCCATTAATCAATACTTTTGTCTGCAGTGGCTCCTTTAAAACAAAAAATTGTTTCTGTGCAGGTCGTGTCTCTGTCTGACACAATCAGTTACCCATTGTTTTTCCTTCACGACGGAACATTTTGTGCTGAATCAGCAGTCTCCACCAGTTTCTTACTTCAATCCTCTGTAAAGCCTGCCTCTTTGCTCCAGGCTGCCCGGCTCAGTTCCTTCTCCTTTAATAAAGGCTGGATTTGGGAAGCCAATTGCTCCATGCAGTTATGGTGCAGATAAGGGTCACCATTTGTTTTTGTACTGTATGTCTCCATGCATGTATTTAAACTGTTATATATAGAGATTTACCCCCCAAAAATTATGGATTACTTGACTGAAATATGATTAAAAAAGGCGTCTTTCTACTCAATCTTTTTACTTTAGTTAATCTCAATCGGCATTCACTTGCGAACCAACAAATCATAACACTACTCAAGGTGTAGTACAGGGAAAAGTGTGTGTATTTGTGTGTTTGCACTGTATTTGGGTTGTCCTTTGTCCCAGAACGTTTCTATCAGACAGAACACACCTTGTTATATGGCCCTCTGATAACACACACACACACGAGTATGACTGTGTTCAGTCCTGCTCCTCTGGGTGTGCCTCCTGTTTGAAGTCTGTGCTCAGTCTGCTCGAGCACCCATTCCATACTAAGTTGTTAGATAAATGCACGTACACACACACTTTAGGAGCCATATTTCCGAGGCCTCTCCGTGCCTGTTTACTCATCTTCTATTTATGCAAATGTGCAAACTCTCAGTGTGACACAGAGATATGAAACTGAGTGTTTGCATACAGGTGTGTGTGTGCGAGTCACAAGCAAAACAGCGGCGGCGTGGTGAAACTGAAATGATATCCAGTGAAGTTTGAGTGCCAACCGGGAAAGTTTGCTGAACATGCGTTGATAAATACTAGCATGTATACAGACGGTGAAACGCAGGGTGCGGCTGCTCCATGGAATGTGCTCAAGGCCTCTTACCACACCCAAAGTCATTCTCCTTTCCTCTCCCCATTTCTTCACTCCCTCCTTCTTTCTCTCTCTCTCTCTCTCTGTCTTCCTGACTCAGCCTCTCTCTCCATGTCCTGGTACCTGGCAGCCATTGAACAGGTTTACAGGTCTGGGCAGAAAGTTCAGGCAGCAGCGAAATCCCGGTCTGCACTTCAGCATTCCCACTTCAATGGACTCTGCTGCCCAAACTGGATGTGTTTGAATTCAAACAAGCTTTAACAGCATGACTGTTAGTGTGTTGACAGTGCAGGTGCAGGTGAGCAGCTGCAGAGATATGTATAAACAGAGAGAGTGCACCAACGGCCTCCAGCCAAGCAGGATTCACCAAGTCTCTGCAACTGTGCTACAGGAATAAAGTTAGCACAGTTGTGCGGGGAGATATATTTGCTAATGTTGTGTTTTGAAGGTGGTGTTGCACTTAACAACACTGTTGTTCAGAACAATTAGCTCCCAACAATTAGCAACGTCCATAGTCAAACCATTTGGTGACTCTTTCTTATATGCAACATATACAAGAAACATTAAAGGGGACATATTATGCAAAATCAACTTTTTAACCATTTCAATACTTATATTTGGGACTCTGGAGGCCCTACCAGTTGCCAAAGTGTGGAAAAAGAATACTCAGTCATGTTTTCGTGGTTCCCCTTACTGTAAGTATAGGCGATAAAACGCTCGATGTTGAATTCCCTGCGTTTATGACGGCAGCATGCGCATTTCACCGCAAATGTTACCGCCCCACCAGTAAGTTTACTTCGCGAGCTCCACCTTAGCTCCACCTTGTCCCTGCGAGAGTGCAGGCGAGGGAGGAAGAGCGGTATTATGTCAACGTAGAGGGACAAGTGTGCTGTTGGTGGCTGCACAGTGGAGCACAGTGTTTTACAGAGGATTTTATATATGAAGCTAATGTGCCGGATAAAGTCAGCAAACGTTTGTTCGCACCACTTCGCATCAGACTGCGGCCAGCGGTCGCCGTATTTAGTCAGGGGACGTATTTCACCGACGTACAAACACACACATTGTTAAGAAAAGGTCACACAGAGCTCATAACTGACCATTCTGACACATCCTAATTAAAAATATTTGTTCAGTACGTCCTCCATGACCGGAGCACAGACTCAGTCTGATACAATCACATAAAGCAGCTGTTTATGCAGTGGTGCTGCGGTGCTGCACTCTCTGTGCAGTGGTGCTGCACTCTCTGTGTCACCGCTGATTGCCAGCGGCGAGCGGTGATCTGCCTAAACTGCCCGGAGCACCGGAGCTTAGTTTTTAAAGATGAGTAACACACAAATGAGTTGCAACACTTTAATTCTCCAACAAAATAAATTAAGAAATGGCTGAGGAGTTTTCCTCAGTTGTATGTCAGTGAAAGCTTTTCATTTGCATCTAAACACTTTATGGATATTTAATCCACTTGAGCACACTTGATGCATATTTATTACAGATGTGTTTTTTGTTCCTAAGTAGATATAATCATGCTTTTCTTTGAACCATAGAACTTTGTTTCAACACTGAAGAAAAGCAGCACAAAGAAACTACTCTTGTCTGATCTCTTTTTTTATTTATTTCTTTCTTCTCTCTCTCTCTGTCTGGATCCTGCATTGCTGTGGCCCTGTGAGTTTTCCCAGCATGCTTTTCTCACGGTGTAATGTCACACCTGAGTATAAGGTGACTCTTTGCAGCTTTGGGTTTTGAGGTCATCTTTACACCTCTCTGCTGCAAGGACAGACAGAGAGAGAGAGAGAGAGAGCTAATTTAAGACTGCACAGTAGTGGGATGGTTTTTAAATGTGATACTGTGTGTTTTTGTGGAGTACGTGTGTACGCAGGGCCTTGACAATATTTCATCTTACGTTTCTGCAGTCTGCATTGTGTACAGTGGCATTGAGTGTGTGTGTGTATGTGTGTGTGTGAGAGAGAGATTACACAATGTTATAATGATTAACAGTTTAATCAGGCACTTTCAAGTATTTCCAAATGAGATTTATCTCTCTGTCTGTCTGTCTTCCTGTGTGTGTGTGTGTGTGTATGTGTATGTGTGTGTACTGTATATAAGAGAGAGCAATTTCATAATTGTTATTATGTTGGTAAGAGAGTAACACTTAATCAATCACTGTCAAGTGTGTGTTAGTGTGTGGGTGCATGTGTGTGTGTCCTGGACCAGTAGTCCTTTTTGAGACCAAAACCTGACCCTAACGACACAGAAACACACCTCTGAGGAACTGGGTAAAGTTTGGACTAAGATGTGAATTGTGGTTAAGTTAAGGCTAGGGATAATAATGTCCAAATGAAGAGCAAATGCAGAAACCAAACCAAAGAAAAACCACTGTAACCTTTGACAGTGTGACATGTATGTTGTTAGACATTGCATTGCAGTAAGTTTTAATAAAGGGTGGAGCCTTTTTATGAGCTATGAACAGCTCCCGAAGAAGGAAAGTCCCCATAGTGAGTGAAAGGTTTCTGATTTGCGGCGTCACTGCATACCTGTGACAGGTGTAGCCATCGTACATCTATTATTACCACTTGTGAAATGACAGTAATGATTATACATTAATCTGAGTAAGCAAGGGTCTGATTCTGAAAACCAACATGACTACATGTTGCTGCTGGCATGTGTTATTGTTTCTATTCCTTTAATTGATTTTGAAACTATTTTATGATAACATGAAAGCTTTGGCTTTGACTTGAACATGGCTTTATATTTAGAACGTTTTTTTCCTCTCAATGTTCCTTACAAGATGTTCAGTTTAAAAAATACAGTCATTGTGAAGGCTTGGTCTTCACCTTTGGACTTTATTGTAAACCAAACAGAACGGATGTGAACAAGAGTCCTGCCTCTTTTAAGATGTTTCAATGTCAGTGACGTGTTTGAGGTTGAAGGATCCTCCAGATTAAAACAGGTTTGGGGTAGAAAGCATTTAGGAAAACAAAAAGAACAGATGGAAGATAGTGTCACTCCCCCTTCAAAGTGGAAAGATGACCCGGATTAGTGTTTGCACCAACAACTCTTGCTATTTTGTTTGTTTGTCTGAGAATGACAGGTACAGATGAGGAGCGCACACAGCAATGCACTGATGGATATCTGTCACCAAACAGGTTAAAAGTAAAAGACGATAGTATGATAGCCATCACATCTTTGTAAAAATTAGTGTAATTTAACCCAACATCCCTGCAGTGAATCCGAATCGTCACTTACGTTCAGATTTATTGCTCTGGAGAGGCTTTGATTCAACAAAACATCCCACCATGTTGTTGTATGTAAAGCTAATTAACATGTGTCTTGATTATTGTTCTCTTTATGTTATAATCACAGGGACTCTATTAATGAAACATAACATTTATTATGTTATAAGAATTTTATTATTATTACATGAAAACTTGATTAGTGGAAGAGAGAGAGTTTTGACTTTTGTACTCATCAACAGACTGCTTCACTGTTACGTCTGTGGCAAGCAGCTGTCTAATGCTGCCCCCTACTGGTGTACAGTGTAATCAGCTGAGATTTAAAGCACTTGCATCAACAACAAAAAATATAGTATTAAATATTAAATATATTAAATATAAATATAGTATAATAGTATTGTACTAATGTATTGAAAATGAAAGAAAGAAATTATGCATTAAATGGACACGTGTTATTAATGTGAAAGCTGGGGGAAACTAGGGAAGAAATTAAGAAAAGCTGTTTGGAGAAAGAATAAAATAATTTGACATAGTCCATCAGCGCAAACAAACACACACAAAGATTAGAAAATAAATGGTTTCACATTTGCAGAGGTTGAAATGATCTAGGTTTATATAAAGACATAGATATAAATATATCATTTTCTGGCAGACTTTTTTGTAATCTACATTTTTGGATGTTATTCCAAAGTTCCCTGCAGCCAAGAATAATAAAACAACAACAAAAAAAGACTTGTTTGTGACCGAACACGAGCTTCAGGTTACATTTGTTTTCAGTGATGCTTTGTCAGCTGACGCACAGCTGGACTTGATCAGATGGAAAACGAAACTGGGAATCAACAGAAGTTAAGTTTCGTTTTCCCCGAACAGAAACAAAACAGAGAATATAAACAGAGACGCAACGCGACGAGAGTACACAAACATTGGCGTCTCTGACCATCGACCATGGACAAATCCACAGGTAACACATTATTGCTTTATAATTAGCAAAAACACCTTTATCTTTGAATTAATTACACATTTTGGTTTGTGTGTTATTATCATCAATATTATTATTATTATTACAGTCTGTTTCTTTTTTGACTTGTGTAGTGTGGGCTCCTTCTTTATGGCTGGACATATTTGATGAGTTGGTGTATGATGACAATGAGCTGGACAATGAAGACCAGTGGACTCTCAACTTCAACTACAGCCAGACAGACAAACTCACTGCAAAGGAACGGAAGGATGGTTGGAAAATCACCTGTCAACATGTCAATGGAAGGTATGCATCATTTATTATTTTTTTATACTCTTTCTCAAGGTAACTGACTATGACTTTATTAGATATTATTAGTAATAATGGTTTAGTACAAATGAGAGTTGAAAAATGTGTTATAAAATGGAGCTAATGTTTTATTTGTTTTTAAACTTTGGTGTGTTGTGCTTGCCCACACTCATTAATTTTGGGATGTAACATAATGGGAGAGCAGGTTATTTATTTATTTATTAAACCAGGGGGAAAAACACATTAAGATTAAAAATATGTCCTGGCCAAGACAGACAGCAGCACAGTTACAAAGTAAAAATTGACAGACAAACAGTCAGCAGCCATACATACTATAAAAACATAGTAGGTAATAGTAGTAATCAAAATTTCCAGAATCATAATCATATAAAAACACACATACCTCAGAGAGAACATATACTGTGGAGTTATCCATTATGCACAGTGTGCAGCATTTTAGTGGCATCTAGTGGTGATATTGTAGATTGCAACCAGTTCACAGTAGGTCATCTACAACTGGAATGCTGGTTTAAAATTTCAGACGTTTCATTTGAAAACCATTGCTTGGTAGACGGGGAGATTGACTGAACCTTATTCTTATTTCCCTCCAGATTCCAATGCGACTCCTGCTACAGGACCTGGTCCTCAGTAAAGGTGGTGGTGGTGTTCCGCTACCGGTTGCGAGGGAGCCGAGGGACAGTGATCATGCGGCCTTTCCGTCAAATGTGTCGCCAGTGCGACAGCAATCGCTTTAATCTCCCTGGTTTCTCAGACAATGCTGTTGAAGAGAGTTTGTTAAGGCTGTTTTCCAAAATCTGGAAAAATTGCTATGGGGTTGAAGAAGATAGTGATGATAATTCAGAAAATAACTCTAACAAATACACAACCAAACCACATGAGGCATCACTGTGTGAAGCCTGCAGTCAGGGCATCTGCAAGCAGGTCGAGGAGTGTGTTTGAGAGTTTTTCTTTCTTTTCTGTTCTTTTCTTTCTTATTTCTTCCTTATTTCTTTCATTTTCATTCATTTTAATGTTGTCATATATGTTCTGGGAAACATTTTTTGTACACAGTTCAAAGATCTTTATCCTATATGTTATTTTGTTGTTTTGAATCTTTCTAATTATGTTCATTAATAAAATGTGTTTTGTTAAAAGAGTGGCTGTTAATTAACTGTGTTATTAACCAAGTGGTCTCCATACAATCAATTTAATGAATACATTATCAAATCCATGTACTCATATTTTCTAGTCCTTGCTCATTGAATGTGAGAGACATAGATTTATCTGCTTGAATAATTTACATTAATAGAATGATCTTCACCATGGCCAGCTGCAAGAATAAAATATTGGTTATGTTTTATAATTGTCGTAATCTACTAATATAGGTTTCTGGCAAGACTTTAACTGGTTAATAAACTTTATTTAAATAGCACTTTTCTGAACAATGTTACAACACAGTGGAAGTAGATTAAAACTAAACAGCCACACTCAAAATAAGAGATAATTAAAAAAATAAAAACCAATCGGTTTTTATTTGCCTTGTGAATTCTTAGTTGACAGAAACACTGAAATAATATGACAGACAGGACGATGGCAGTAATGCAACATCATGGATGCAAGCTGTCAGTTCTTCTACCAAAGACTTCTAGCAGGCTGTACACTTGCAGTGCAATGCTGCCCTCCACTGTTGGAAGTTCCCAATCACATTGCAACATTCAATTGCCATTAAATCCAATAGAAGAAGAAAATACAAAGGACTTCACAGCACTTTGAATCCCCTCATCAAATGAGAGTTTTGAATCACAGATAACTCCTATATTTCTTGCTGCCTGTGTGAGATTTCCAGACAGAGGTGCAATAAAAGAGGTAACTGTATTTGGGGCACTATGTAAAATGACCTCAGACTTTTCATCAATGAATTGAAGAAAGTTCTGAGACATTCAGTTTGCTAGGACAGAGGGTTTCAGTAGCAAATGCAGCTGGGTTTTGTCTGCATAAAAATAGTAGAGTACATAATAGGACTGAATGATCTGGCCAAGGGGGCCAAGAACAGATCAAGAACAGGAGAGGGCCTAAGACAGAACCTTGGGGAACACCACAACTCAGCTGTAGAAGTTGTGTTGCCCATAGTATTTGGAAAGGTTCTGTTAGTGAGGTACAAATGAAGAGTGTCAAGTGTTGAGCCTTTGATTCCAAACCAAGATTCAAGGCAGAGGATGCAGTGGCCAATCATGTCAAAGGCAGAATTAGAATTGAGGGGTTACTTCTCTGTAAGCAGCAGGTAGAAGCTTGTTAGTGACTCTGACAACTGCTGCGTCAGTGCCATGACGAGCTCTAAAACTACACTGGAATGTATTAAAAGCATTGTAATAATAATGAATTGAGCACATAACATTTTTTATAAAAAGGGTAATTTGGAGATTGGCCTGGAATTATTCAGGGTCATTTCAGGGGTCGTTCCAGTTGCAGGTTCTTTAATAAACTTTCTGGGAAATTGCCTCTCTCTAGAGCTATATTTAAAACATGATGAATTACAGGGCAGATGCTGGGAAACTTTTTTGAGGAGTTTAGAAGAGATGATATCAAGAGCACAGGGGGAGGGGTTTATGAGGCAGACTGCCTTCTCAAGCTCATAGGGAAACTGGGTCAAAGAGACCAAGTGAAGAATACAACGTGGATGTGATTGGATACAAATAACAAAATAACAAAGGAGCCTCAGCTTCAGGAAAGAAAGGAGAGAGATCACACAGCAGAAATCATTTCAAACTGAATTTTTGGATTGATTATGACTGTTTTTTTTATATAATTTCTGATAATTAAGTGGATCAAGCATCTTTGATTGCATTCTGATGAGAGTGATTAGTGAGCATATACTTTTTGAGAACTGTATTTGATATTTCAGATTTATTGGCCACCCACTGCCTTTCATGCTTACATGTTAAGTATTTTCACTTAATGTTACTTTCACACAGTTAACATGGTCCAAATAACCTTCACTTACTGAACACTCATATTCATATTCTAATAATCCACCATGTCATGTGACCCACTGTCTCCAAACCAATGACACATAGTATTTACTACTGCAAACCACTGTGGAGTACTAAAGAATAATGAAGAATAAGCCTTTTATTTGTACTTTAGGCAAGGGCCTTGCTGTGCCAATCTCAGCTGACATAGGGCAAAAGGTGGGGCAAACCCTGGACAGGTCACCACAGGGACACATAGAGACAACCATTCTCACACTCACACCTATCATCAATTTGAATTCCCACATTGCATGCCCAGACTATTAAGAAATATGATTTTTGTTTTGTCCATATTGCCCAGCCCTGGATTGTATATAACAAGTTGATGGAGACTCCTGGATGAGACAAACCCAACCGTGAAAATATATTGAATAGCCACTAGGGGGCGACTCAGCTGGTTGAAGTCTGTTTTAATGGAAGTCTATGGGAAAATTAGCTTACTTAGCCAATCTAGTGCAAGCGACATTAGTGACATGGAATAAATTAACATTCAAATCCCCGTGTAAAAATAAAGTTGACTTATATGGTATATTGTTCAACTGAATTTATTTATTCTTGACCTTTTTGGTTTTCCAGATGTCCCTGAGTGAACGCAGACAACCAACCAATCAGGTGAGAGCCCTCCGTGTGACAGTTGGTGGTACGCATGCGTAGAACTCTTTTCTTTTTGGCAGCAACAACAACACTCAGAGAACAGGAGAGAAGTCTCGCCCCTCCACTCTCAGTAGCAGCGGCAGTAGCAGCGATAGCGGCGGCAGCAGCATCACCGGCTCCGGTGGCAGAAAGGAGGATGGTCCAGCAGAAAAGCAACCTAGGGTGCGAATGACAGTGATACGCTAATGGCGTATGATTTCCGTTGGTTAACGAACGTGCAACTGGCAACCAAGTATATCGACCGTGTAAGTAAAACGGTGTTGTCGTCCTGCTGTAGGTAGTTGATGCTAACAGAAAGCGCTAACATAAACCTCAGAGGGACAGACCGCTAGCTCCGGTAACCACAGGCAGAAGGCTGGCTCTCTTTGGGTGTGTGTTACCGTTTTCACCACACCGCCGTTACGGCCGTACAGAAGCTTGTTCTTGGACAATGAACACCAAACAGTCGCTTTCTGGTCGGTGTCAGTGATTCACGTAGACTGACAGCTTGTTGAACAAAGGAGCTTTAACCGTGGGGCCGCGTGGACCGAACCACGCAGAGAGACAAGTGGGCTGCTGTTTGTGTTTGTGCTTTATTTCATGCTGCTGACACATTTCTTCTTCCAGGGATAAGCACACGAGGTCTGACCTGAATTTTGCTGATACACGGTCACCCAGCTCATTATCGTAAATGCCGGAGTGGTTTTGAAGTTGCACCGTGTTTCATTCTGAAGCTCTTGACTTTTACTCTTTCATAGAAAGTTCTAATATTTCTTCTGACAACCTCTCCCAGGCCTCGACTCGAGCAGAAGCAGCAGCAATGAGATCCACCCATGAGTTGGTTAAGCTGTTATGAGTTAATGTGTATCAGCTGACATCAAGTTTGGATGACAGCAGTGTCAGTAAGCTGCTAATGTTTGTTTAAAGACATTTTGCAGTGTGAATAGCAAAGTGGTGACTGTCGATTTGACTTTTAAGCTTTTGGCAGCGAGGGATAAATGCTGTTATCTTGTTTCGTGTTTAGGTTTTGGCTGAATATAGCTAGATTGTAAACAGCTTATCAGATAGACAGTCTTTCTGACAGACACACAGACCGCTTTATTGAGGTTGCATTATAACTTGCTCTTTGTAGCTTTTTGTAATAATTTGCCTTGCTTTCCGGAGGCAGCTATCTTGTTCCGTCATGGTTCTACTGCAGCCCAAACAGTCAAACCAGCATGAGCATGTGTTTACTTAATTTCAGGAACATAAATTTCACCATAGTTCCCTGAAGCACATGGGGAAGAGAGGGGTGAACACAGGAGTCCACTGTTGTTGTAATTGGCTCTTGCACTATTAGAGATCACTAATTCTTGCACACTGGACCTTTAAGCAGTTGACATCTTCTTCTCCTTCTAATAATATTAATAAGAATTTCTGATAGGCTGCACACTTACAAAGAGAGCTGAAGTGCTGTGTTGTTTAGGTTTCTTTCCGTAAAGTCTGCGATCAATAAAAACTAATCTCTTGTGTTACAGCAGAACAGTATCAGGCCAGTCCTGGCCACCAGGATGAAATGACTGAGGTCATAGGCTGTTAAAAATTGTGTTAAAAAGGGGAATAATAACATATGACTATTTTTTCATATCAGAACATTTTTTCTTGTGGTGTAGGTAAATAATAAACTGTACAAAATATAAAATATGAGACAAAATTCATTAAATGTAAAAAGGAGTAAAATATAATACACCTTCCCAAAGGTCTGAAAGCTGACGATGGGTTCTTGGCCATTAGTTAGCCATTAGCCAGTAGTTAAGTTGAGTACACCAGTTCAATCTAGTGACTTTGTATCTAAGTGAAGTATAAAAGTTTTTAAACTGGCTCAAACCTAGTCCAGACTTACTGTTATTCAGTATGAGAAACAGTGACTGGCAGAGATACACAGAGGAGTGAAGTGAACTGGAAGTAAACCAGTGGGCACAAAACAGAGCCAAGCAGACAGACTGACCTATTAACTATCATAAATCCACATCATCACCAACCACTCATCCGGATACGCACACATTCTCTCACTATGGCGTACGTCACAGGAGCAGAACTTACAGCATATTGGCATTATGTGTAAGATGTGGCAGCTTCTGTGTGACCCGTATGTCTCCCTCTGTCAGTTTGTGTTTTCCCTGTCTGTCACTGCATGGAAATGGGAGGCAGACGAGGGGAGCCAGCCAGCCGCGCTATTCAAATGTTCCAGAGCTCAGCCAGCCTCTGGCCAACTGTAGCTGGGCTAAAAGGGGCTCTTTGTGAGGGCCAGACAGATGGCCATAGAATGAAGACTGTAATGATACTCTCAGCGGCCCAATACACACACACACAGTCACATGCACAGACTCCACTCATTATAGGTTGTAATGGTGTCTGCTTGTGTGTGTTTAAAGACAGGACAAACTGAACGTGTATGTGTATGTGAAAGAGAAGGACAGAAGGAAATGTGGCGGAACGCATTGTTAAAGATGAAGATTATTAACAAAATGTGGCAGAAGAGGTGTCGGTTTAGTTTGTGTCACAAATATTTCTTTTTGCTGCACAGATTATGTTGCTTTATGCATTATGTTCCATGACATAATGGAGTTTATAATTCAGAGGCAGATGGGGAAGGTAATGAAAAGATCATAATAATAACTTATGATTCTGCAGGCAGTTTATAAGCTGTTGTCATGTGGGTTCACTTGGCTACATCAGGCACAACTGTTTCTTTGGTTTAGCACATAAGAAGCAATGGGAAACTGGTTTTGACCCAGTGTGTCAGTGCTGCTTGGTTTCACACTCCAAAATTAATATGTACAGTGTTATGTAGAGGAACATGTTAACACTTTGATACCGTATGTCTAAACTCTTCATGAATGTAATCTAACTGAACTCGCAATGTCCACTGAGGTAACATTGACTGTCTTTCATCAACTGACTGATAAATCAATGGCTTGGATATCATCAGGTTTCCTCTGTGGTCTCTGTGCTCTTTATAATTATCGCTCTATCTTTCTATCTTCTTTCTTCTGTCGCTCTGTTTTCCCTTCCATTTCTGGTAAGATAACTTACTTGCTGCAGCACATCAACTAATCGATGGATGGACTGATTGATTGAGCCGCTCTCTCCCTGTCTCACTCCTACCATCTCATATACCCGTTTAGCTCCAATCCTCTCTCCAATCTCTCCTTTTTCATACTCAAATACGCCTTACCCCCGCACACATAATTATTTTCTCTTATGTCCCTCCTTTCTATCATTTACCTCCAATAAATCTTTCTCCGTCTCCCTCTTCTTGCAGGGAAGGATAACACTGAACCATGTTGCTCTAAGTTGTGACCTGTGGTGAACGGGGGAGGAGGAAGAGGAGGAGGGAGGTGTAGGCAGGCAGGCAGAGGGGCATCTGCCACAGCTCCCTTGAGGTGGCATATTGCAAGCTTGGGCCATGGGCAACACAGCCACCAAGTTCCGCAAGGCCCTGGTGAGCGGCGACGAGGCCCTGGCCTGGCAGCTCTACGAGGGCAACCCTCAGTTCAGGGAGGGCCTCGACCCAAATGCATCGTACGGGGAGCAGTACCAGCACAACACAGCTCTGCACTACGTTTGCCGCCATGCCATGACACGTTTACTAAGGTAAAACTCATGTTTTCTCTTATGCTTAATTTTGTTTGTTAATTTAATGTCATTATTTTGGAGGTTAGGCTTCATAATAATAGCAGTTATCTAACATAGTTGCGTAAGCAGTGAGTCAAAACAAAATTGAATAATACTTACTCAGCTGCAATTGTTCTGCAAATGTCACAACTTTCGTAATGTATTTTACCTCAATTTACCTTTTAGACTGGCGTATATAATGTATAGTCACTGATGTCACTTAAACTGATGTTAAAGTGCATTAGCAACGAGGAGTAACTACACCATCACTGTAGACTCTTTATTAGCCATTTTTTACATATGATTTTTATATTTCTAATCAGGGTTACCTTGAACTAGGCTTTAGAATTCAAACTTGTGATTTTGAGAAAGATCTGGGCATCAATGTATTCTTTGAACCAGAGGGTCTGATGTTAGACTGTTGCCTTGCATTCTAGGATTCATATTCACACACACCACCAGCATGTTCATCTTTAAATTTCATTAAAGAATCTATAAATGACCGTCGCTGAGTCGACACAAGATGTAAAACAAAGGGGTCAATCTAAAAAGCATATGGAGAGCAACACATCAGTGTGTCATTTTACCTCCTGCAGGGATAATTAAGCTGCTGGCCATGACGAAGACAGCTGATTCAGTGACTCAATTCAATAGCCGTCCTCGCCTCCTCCTCCTTCTCCTTCTCTTCCCTCTTGCCCTTTCTTTCCATGATTACAGAAGGGGGTGGGTCAGAGGAAGCTGTTTGAAAAGGCCAGTCAATTATCTGTACATCTGCATGTGTGCACACATGCGTGTGTTCTGAGCGGGAAACTGTGACTCCACATGTGCTTAATTTGTCCAAGTCTCAGAACATAACAGTGAATCAATCGCTGTGCTATTTGTGTCCCTTCCCACTAACCTATAATGGGCCAGAGACGTGCTGAACGCAGCTTTCAGCTCCTGACAAGTATCATAGGAAATGTTTCTTTGTTCCAACTGCTCAGCTGGACACAGGCAAGCAGAGAGACGACAAAGAAATCTCAGACAAAATAAAGAGTCATGCAGGACGAGCGTGGGCTGGTGGATGCAGTCTGTTTTTCAGATTATTTTTAACATGTATCCGCTGCATGTTTACATTCTCTTCTAGATGCTTCTTCGTTTGAATTGGCTTGTATTCCCATGAGATGTGCAAAGTGGGAAATTACAAGTGGACCTATTATTGGAAAAAGGGGTGTAGTTGAGGAAGTGTAGCCTTTCCCCTATAACATCTGATTACTTGGTATTGCAGATGTGTAAATAACAACTCAGGACTAAACAATGATTTTTTTCTGTTTTAAGAGGCAAAGATATGCAAATGTATTTATCGACATACCACAACTTCCCCTTTTTGTTTTGCACAAGTCCTGTGTGTTTCTCCTCTGACTTTTCCTGCCATTGTAATGTCATTGTACTGACTGAACGATGCCTGACTGTTGCGGCAATATGACAGCCCCCCACCTGTTGATTCTTGTAGACTGATATTAGGGCCATTCATACGAACATGGGGCTTTCTGTGTGTCGATTTGTTCTCAAGTGATTATTGCTGTGTGAGTGAATTAGCAGTGGCTTGTGGCTGACCGGATAAGAAGGTCATAAGTGTAAGAGCAGGAGCAGCATAAGAAAAGGCTGGGGGCTGCTCGATCAGGAGACAGACGGACACTGTTTGTATCACTAGTGGCTGCTGCTGCTTTGTCTAAATTGCAGAGAGCTGGGAGGGTGAAGTTTTACAACATTTCTTATGGATTCAACCAAAGAAAATTCAATGAAAGCCGTTCATTTTAAAATGTTTTTCATGATAAATTGTATTTCTGTGACGGTCTTTGTTTATTTCATTTGGAAAAAGAAATAACTTTTCTCTGCATGTGTGCAAAGGCAAGAAGATGGAAAAGTGAGCTTTTAGGATGAAAATTAGAGAACGAGAAAGGGACGTTTCTAACATGAAGAAAATATGAAGGAAACTCAAAGATACAGGAGTGGGTGGAACTAAATAAAAGTGGAAACCTAATTAGTAAATTGAGGTTTTGACAGACAAAGAGCAGAAAGAGGAAAAAGAAAAACAATTTACTGAACAGATCTGCAACCACAGCTGTGCTCCCAGTGCAACTGGCACATCCATCAGCATCTGTGTGTTTGTGTTCACATCCGCCAGTCGGTATGTCCATTATCTCAGAGATGTTAAACAGAAATAGTCAATATCTCCTCACTCTGTCTTTCCTCCTACCCACCAACACTCTTCTCATTACCATACTCCATCTATCTCTGTTAAAGTGAGCTTTACTTTTCTCCTGCTTCCCTTTGATCATTCAATTCAAAGCTTATTTCTATCTCAGTTGTAAACCTTTTTGGTTATTTTGTTTTTTATATATATACCTTTTTTTTGTTTATTTTTGCCTGTATGTGTAGGTCCTTCCTGTTCAGCAAAGAGGGGAACCCCAACAAGCGTAATGTGCACAATGAGACATGCCTCCATGTGTTGTGCCAAGGCCCGCAGATCCTACTGCTGCCAGAGGGAGCGCTGTTTCCGCGACTGGCCCGACCTCAGAGAGATGAGCAGCGCCGTGCAGACTGTCTCCAGGTAGCGTCAGCAAAGACAAACGCTCATACTTGCATGTTTGCGAAGAATAACACAGGGTTTTTTCTGAATTGGCTTACAGGGGCGCTGCACTTTCTTATTTTTGTGTGCCCTCTTACCAAAATGCAGATTGAGGGTTGGATTCTATTCATTGCTGCTTTACACTTCGGGATGGGTACCAAAACACACACACACACATTCGCCGTCACATATTCGATGACCCTACCTTGTTGGCTGCCAACGGCCTCTCGACTAATTCAGCACGTTGAATCGGTGCTGCCTTTTGTCGAAGAGAGAGAGAGAGATCACTGTAATTTAGCTCCTGCCAACCAAATCACCAGAAGGGGGCACACACCCAGAGCCTCATGTATGATCCCTCTTATCATAAGTTGTAGCATATAGATGTGAATACAACTTGGCATGGTCTGGAGCGCACATGTAATGACCCAGGGACAAAATTAACAAGCAGTGCAGTCTATATTTGCTGCTTCTGGTTTCCTTTTTCAGTGACAGATGCAGATTATTGCTGCCTGCAGCTGTCCACACAGAAACAGAACAAAACATGAACTATGTTTTCCTTTTGTTTTATAAAAAAGTTTCATTTCAGGAAATGTTGTCATTGACTAAAAATGACTCAAATGCTGTACTACATATGCCGGGCCTGTAAGTGGCATTGTAACGCTGGTACACTAAAAATGGAGAAGAAATTGAAAGAAAAATTATTATAGTACAATCTTGCATTGTACAAAAAGCAAACAGACCAAACAACAATGTTGGCAACTTGGTGACTTTTGTCGTTATATTTAGTGACATTTCAGACCCCCATTGAATTTTCTTCAAAAAAGCGTATAGTGACAAATCCAGGGACTTTGTGGCATCACCATAATTACTTTCCGAGAAGAGAATCGCCAGTTTTGCCACATGAGTGAGCTTCATCGAGCTCTATTTACTGGGGGCAGAGAGTCAGTCTAACTGTAGACAGACACAGAGAGAGAGAGAGAGAGCGAGAGAGAGAGAGAGAGACACAAGCGCTGTGACCACACAGACAAGAACAAGCTGTGGATGTGCAGTACAGCTGACCGTGTGTGCAGAACAATCACTAATCTGTGTTGTTCATTCAAGTGTGTGTTTTCTCCTCCGCTCATTTTACAATTCAATTTCACTGTTAATCTTCAACACTTAATTTTTTCTTCACTCCTGTGCCTGAACTTGCCGAGGACAGGACATGGTCTAGCAATATCTATCCCCTTTTCAGTCTGGCCCCAGTTACTTTTCATCGAAAGTCAAGGGCCAAGATAGGGACAGTGACTTCCAGCGAAAGAGAGGGAGAGGTGGGACTATGACATTATATTTTCCCAAAGTAGCTTATTCGTTGTCTACACGGAAACACAGGGGCAGTGTTTTGAGTTTTTCCCAAAACACTGTGTCCCAAACTACTGTTTCCATGTAGATGAAATGCCAATACGATAAAAAACCTATACAGATTCACCTACACTCGTCTCTTGGTGGACAGGCCCCAAGTTCCCCAAAACCAGTCTGAGGCATCATCATGATTGGAGGTCTTTCTTTGCTGTCAGCCAACCATCAGGCGGTGAATCCCAGGCCTTAGCTTATTAAGCGTATTTGTGGGTTTCCCTCTGCCAGATGATCTTAAGCTGGACTGGGGCCAGGCTGGAGAGAGGCCAGTATGAGAAGGCCAACGTCAATGCCACCGACAACCACAACAGCACCTGTCTGCACTACGCTGCTGCTGCAGGCATGAAGAGCTGTGTGGAGGTGAGAGGAAGTGCTCTAAAAACTATTTAAACTGGCATTACATTTTGCTAACAATTTGTGTGCAGCAGATTTGACTGTGTTCATTAACATTTGATTTGGCAAAGATCAGTGAAATAAGTAGGCTATGTGTCAGTTTTTGATTGGGAAGAAAATACACTTCTTGAATTAAAATGCACTTGATTCCAGCTGTGATATGGACAAAAACTACCTGGATATTTTCATTTTGAGATGAGAGGAAAAAGTTTCTCTTCATCTCCCCATTTTCTTATTTTATGCAACCATTCACAAATTGTTCACAGTTATTTCTTGAAATCCATCTTTTCATCACTGCCCATTTCCCTTTCTCCAATGTTTTTGTTTTCCATTGTAATATCTTAATATTTTCTTTTTTCTTGGCCTTTCTCACCATTTTTCTTGTCTCATCTCTTTTCTTCTCTCCTTACCCCTTCCTCCTCCTTCCCTCTAGCTGCTAATCCAGAGTGAGGCGGACCTTTTTGTGGAGGATGAGGATAAGCTAACGCCATGTGACCATGCCGAGCGGCATCACCACACTGAGCTGGCCCTCAGCCTGGAGTCGCAGATGGTTTTTTCCTCCTCTTCATCTCAGCAGTCAAACTCAGACCCACATGGTGAAACCAACCTTCTGCAATACAAGGAGGTGAGACCATAGTCTGGGGTTTTCCTGCTGGCCTAACTTTTATAGATAATGTGTTATTTTTCTGTTTTGTAGAATCCAAGTTAAAGTTTGTACAATGCAAGATTGTACTATAATAAATAATTTGAATTTTCCAATTTCTATTTCAAATAAAAAAAAAAAAAATCAATTAAATTTCAGTTCAGGGCACATAGAGCACTTGTCAGTAAACACAATACAAGTCTCCTATATTCTGGGGCTTTAGTGAAAGCAATGACATGATTCTGCAAAATCAACTATAAAGCAAATTAGAAAAAACTGGCTCTACTGCTAACACTCGTTCTGCATTATCTTACTCATTCAGCTTTTGCTGAGTTCAGCCAAGTGATGCCAAGCAATAAATTAACACGAGTAACTGCTGCTTGAGTCATGTTTGAGCTCTACGGGTCTGTTAATTCTTTGCATTTACCATCTAACACTCACTTTCAGATGTTACCAAATTGTCAATAAAGCGTCTTGTTTTGAGTCGTTCGTCTTCAAAAGTCAACACTTAGGTCATACGGAAACAGGTTTAGATGAATTATACGCACACTTTTTTTGTAGGAGAGGCTCTCTGTCCACACGGAGACTGCGTTTTAGGACCTGAAATAGTATTTTTTGAAAACGCCTCCCAGAGTGGGAAAATCCCAAAATGCCAGCCGCATTGATGACATCATACTCTGCAGCTCTCTCTTGTGCTGTCATTCATTGTCTTGCGTTTGGAGATTGTTTTATCAACTACTGTCAATTTAAACTAACTAACGTCAGCCTGAAAAGACGCTAGATATGATTAGAACACGTCCAATCTTTAGAGGTTTCACACACACGGGTTGAATTGTAAAATGATGAGAGGAGAAAACAAAACCTATTTTTACGTGAATAAACAAAACGGATCAATGATTGTTCAACACACATAGATTGTTTGTGTGCGCTGTGTGTCTGACTCCACCCGCAGTAAATACAGTTAGTTGGATCTCAATTGTGTGGCAGAATTGTATTAAACCTAAAAGTATTTAGGTTTATGAGAGAAAGTCGGTAGATTTGTCACTAGTCCTTACACAGGATCTATTTGAGTGCACACACCTTGGGTCACACCTCTTTTTCTCATGATGTTAGTTGAGCAAAGTCAAACAGTGGCTGCTGCCAAATGATACTGGCCTGATCTTTCATCCTGCAGACAAATTTATGCTAATACTTCATCTCTTGTTGACACTACAAACCTTCCCCCCCCACACTCACTGACTGTAATCCCAGTCCTTTTCATCTCTCGCATGACCACTTACACTACCTAAACACCAAGCAGATCATAATTTCATATTTTTCTTCTGGTTGTTGTATCCCTCATTTTTGTCTCATTAAGTTCTCTCTGACATAGTTCTTCTCTTCTGTCCTTTCAGCCATATGAAGGACTAAAGCTTCAGGACCTGCGCAGACTGAAGGACATGCTGATTGTGGAGACGGCAGATATGCTGCAAGCCCCGCTTTTCACTGCTGAGGCTCTGCTCCGAGCACATGGTGTGTTTTGTGTTGTTTGTGACATTCACACCACTGCAATGTGATTGCAACATTTATGAAAATACAGAAGTAAAACTTGTGTGTAACCTGGTCTGTCTGTCTGTCTGTTTGTCTGTCAGACTGGGACAGAGAAAAGCTTCTGGAGGCCTGGATGTCAGACGCCGAGAATTGCTGTCAGCGCTCAGGTGTGGCCATGCCCACCCCACCACCCAGCGGCTACAATGCCTGGGACACCCTACCCTCACCCCGCACTCCTAGGACCCCGCGTTCACCTCTGACACTCACTCTTACCTCTCCCACTGACAGCTGTCTCACTCCTGGAGAAGACAGCCTTGCTACGGTGAGACACAGGAACTTTAAATAGGACAAAATGTTTTGTTGCTAGAGTTTGTGAGACAGGTGGTGGTGAAACTTGTACACAAAAACATACAAGTCTTTCTAAATGTGATGTGGTAGACATGTGTAAATGTATAATATGAGTGAATGGACAGACTTCTAGCATCTTTGATTGTAGTTAAACATTTGACAGAATGTAGAGTGTCTAACTTGTTTATCTACAGTAAGTTAATGTCTAATCTAACTCGGGCATAGGTGGTCATTTATTCTGCTGTCTGCTTCTGCGGTTTAGGCAGGTCATTTGGTTCTTCTCATTTGTCTGCCTACTAATTGTGTCAATTTCCAGTCCTATAAAATCTCTTAAAGCTCACAGGTTCCTTCAATCCGAGGATTTTTGGTGCATTTTAGGGAAAGGATGGGATTCATAGAAAGCAAACTGTTTATGAATCCAGAGAAACAACCTGTGTGCAGCTTTATATCCCCATATAGCTCCTATACTGGGAAATAGCCTAAAAATATCAAGGTCTTATTTATAAATAATTTTGCCCAGCCTTGGTAATATGTTTAAATAAGTGTTTTATCGCTGATTTTCCTAGACTTGGAATAAGCCTTATAGGCAGAGGTTTATGGGGGACCTCCTCCACCATTTGACAAAGCAGCCAGAGTGTGAGTTTCATGTTTTAATGTGGAAGCTTACTACACAGATGAAGAACAACTTTCCTTTTTGGTATGGGAAGATCACTGTAGTTCCTTGACGTGCTTGGGAAAGGGAGGATTAAGTGGACTAGTCTTCAGTTTGTTTGGACATGTACTCCAGCAATATACAGTGTACAGAGTATACAGAGTAAATGATGTCATTGTTCTCTCTTGTCTCCTTGCAGTGTGGTATTTGTCTCTGCTCCATCTCTGTCTTTGAGGACCCAGTGGACATGTCCTGTGGCCATGAGTTCTGCAGAGCCTGCTGGGAGGGGTAGGGACTTGTACCTTTTTATGTCTTAAAATGTGTCTGCTACCCCTTTAGTTATGTATAATTTTGTCACACGTGTGTTTTTTTCTAAGGTTCCTCAATGTCAAGATTCAGGAGGGTGAAGCACACAATATTTTCTGCCCTGCGTATGAGTGTTATCAGTTGGTTCCTGTGCATGTGATAGAGAGTGTGGTTTCCAGAGAGATGGACCAGCGCTACCTGCAATTTGACATCAAGGTAGAAAGTCAGCACTCATACAAGAGCTTGTCTGTTACTTTACTTTTTCCCAGTGGAGTTTTTGTTTCTGCATCTTTGCCTGTTTTCTACCACCTTTGTTTCATATTATTATTACACTGTGTTTGTTTCTTTGATTTGCCAAATCACTTCTGCTCTTTATGCTCCCTGTGATCCTTCCTTTTGTCCTCTTTCTCTTCTTTTGTCAGTCATTTGTGTCCTCACTTGCTCTCCCACCGCTCTTTTGTTCCAGGCTTTTGTGGAGAACAATCCTGCCATCCGCTGGTGTCCCGCAGCACGCTGTGAACGGGCAGTGCGGCTCACCCGGCCAGGCCCTGGAGACAGTGACCCACACGGCTTCCCCCTGCTGCCATCCCCAGCCGTCGATTGTGGCAAGGGCCACCTCTTCTGCTGGTATGCTTCATAGTTTAATGCTTGTACAAACATGTTTGCATAAAAACAATAACAGTGATATAAAAAACTAGTCATAATTCTTTCTTTTTAAAGCATAAGTCATTGCATTATTTAAGTCACACACTTAGTCCTTTGTTTGCTTTTATAATGGACTCGACACCCCTGAAACAAGAGGCCACTGTGCTGAACATGACAATTGCCGTTTGTAATCTTTATAGGAATCTTGAAAGGAAAGTTGTGGTACTCAGTCTTCATGTTATTTATTTTACAACACTCCGCTCTCTGTTTATAACACTTGTGGTTTACAGGGAGTGCCTTGGCGAGGCCCATGAGCCATGTGACTGTCATATGTGGAGGAACTGGCTCCAGAAAGTCACAGAGATGAAGCCGGAGGAGTGTAAGTCATTCCCTTTTTTTGTGCATCTCAGTAAACCAGCACAACAATGAGGCAGTTAACAGCAGCTGTCAGGACAGTCTTCCAGGATGTGTCTGATTTATTTTTAAACAAAGTGACAGGTGTTCAGGTTGATGACATTTGCCAAATGAGAGCATGTGTTTACCAGAGGGTGTATCTGCAAGGCAGGTGTTGGCCAACTGATATGTAGTTTCACTGTGTGTGTGTGTGTGTGTGTGTAATTGTGTGTTTTATCTACAGTGGCAGGTGTGAGCGAGGCCTATGAGGATGCTGCTAACTGTCTGTGGCTGTTGACCAACTCCAAACCATGTGCCAACTGCAAGTCTCCTATTCAGAAGAATGAGGGCTGCAATCATATGCAGTGTGCCAAGGTGTATATATATATGTTCACAAAGCTTTTTACTGAAGGTCCAATGTGTAGGTTTAGACAATCGGAGAACTGTGTTGTTGAATGTGTTGAATTTTAGTTGCAAATACTAAAATCTAATCCCCTCCCTCTCTCTCCCTCTCTCTGTAGTGCAAATATGATTTCTGTTGGATTTGTCTAGAGGAGTGGAAGAAGCACAGCTCATCAACTGGAGGCTACTATCGCTGTACTCGCTATGAAGTCATCCAACAGCTGGAGGAGCAGTCCAAGGAGATGACTGTAGAGGTACAAAACCCACACTTAGTTGATACTGTGAAGCTCTTTTTATGTTAATATTTTGTGTAATATATGTTTCCTCTTTATGTTTCAATAGTTTATATGCCTAAGATTATTCAATATACTTACACACACTGATGTATTATGTGACTTTTGTTACAGGCAGAAAAGAAGCACAAAAGTTTTCAGGAGCTAAATCGTTTCATGCACTATTACACTCGCTTCAAGAACCATGAGCATAGTTATAAGGTAATGTCGCCTCAATAAACAAGTTCATAACATATTAGAGCTGACTAATTTCTTAAATACTTGTGAATTCATACCTTTTCTCTCGTCTTTTGTCATTAGTTGGAGCAGAAGCTGCTGAAAACGGCTAAAGAGAAGATGGAGCAGCTGAGCAAAGCTTTCATCAGCCGTACGTTGCTCTTACACCGACTTCCTGTCGTTGGCAGGAGCCGTGTCAGAAAAGTCTTCAAATGTTTGTCAATATTGTGTATACATGAAAATGACTGACATGTTTTTATCATAAACAGCAATCATCACACTGTCCATGTTAATTGCTACAAAGAAGTGGGGGATTATTTTATTTCTGTTCATAAATGTTATTTATACATTCTTCTCATCCTCTGAAATAAACCCAATCTTAATGCTGCATCTGTGTTTTTCCGCTGCAGGTGAAGGGACTCCTCCAGACACACGGTTTATTGAGGACGGTGTATGTGAGCTGCTGAAGACGCGACGCGTGCTGAAGTGCTCTTACCCATACGGCTTCTTCCTGCAGCAAGGCAGCACCCAGAAAGAGATATTTGAGCTCATGCAGGTAATCCGATAATGACAGTGTCTGGCTTTTACACATCCAGTACAAGAACAAGATGGACAACATTAAACCCCCTCCAGCGATTCTGAAAGACTGCTGTTTACTGGACTTTGCTGATATTACAGTGATGTACCATATTTTTATGGAAAAATGTCTAGGTTTTTAAATATAAACAAATGTCAATTGAGCTCACACAACTCTGTTATACTGTCAGTTACATAGGACTCTCTTAATGTATTCCTCAGTGTAGCACCATTTAAAACACGAGTCGCCTGGTGACATTGTGCTAGTATAAACACAACATGTCCATGAAAGGTTTAAGAAATTAATCCTACTGCTAAAAAAAACAAAAAAGCTCCCTCAGTCAAGTCTGATAGTTATGCTTGACAGAGCAGAGCCCAGAGCAGAATAATAACTACAGTTCAGCATTGAACGGGCCCTCCCACATCCCATGAGTGTTGAGGGCCCATCAATAATTAGTTACGTCAGAGTATAGCAAATGTTCATGTAAATTAAACGATGTTTGTTACTCAAGGCGTGCTTCCTGTCGCCAGTAGGTGGTGGAACGATTGGCCCTGAAAACAAAAGATGAAAAACAAAATGGGCAGAAGCCTGCTGCCATTCCTGCAAACATACTTTGCTTAAATGAGTATTCTTCAGACATTTTTCAACATTGCTGCGTGGAAGTTGAA
This sequence comes from Solea senegalensis, assembly GCF_019176455.1. NCBI lineage: Eukaryota > Metazoa > Chordata > Actinopteri > Pleuronectiformes > Soleidae > Solea > Solea senegalensis. The sequence goes on along the minus strand of NC_058039.1, from coordinate 7,952,407 downwards.
AGTCAAGCCCTTTGCTCTTTGTTTTTAGTAGAGTGTTTTCTATTCTCAGACCAAACAACTACTATCACCTGCAAAATTGCTGTGATAAATTTTTAATTTTCTAATTAACAACTGTGTTTGTTTGAAGTCTAACAATTTTCAATCTTTTTGAACTTCATAAAACTTGTTTTTTTTTATCTCCTTCAGACTGATCTGGAGATGGTGGTGGAGGATCTGGCACAGAAGGTGAACCGGCCATATCTGAGGACGCCGTGCCACAAGATAATCAGCGCTGCCCGGCTAGTGCAACAGAAGAGGCAGGAGTTCCTGGCGTCCGTGGCTCGTGGCGTGGCCCCCAACGATTCTCCTGAGCTTCCCCGCAGAAAGTACGAATAAACACGTTCACCATTAACTTAGCAAAGAAAAACCAACACATTTTGAGGAATTGGCTGCCTTGAAAAAACATTGACGGACATTCAGGAGATGGTACTGGAAAATCTTTTGTGTTATCTTTCAGCTACCCTGGAGGATCATGGGACTGGGAGTACCTTGGTTTTGCAACTCCTGAGGTAAAAAGTGAATGTCCTAGTCTCACATCAAACACCAGCAATCTAGCTTTTTTGTTCTGCTGACGTTTCCTGCCGAGATAATGCCACTTTCTGAAAATTGTGCTGGTACAGTCAGTGGCCTACTTCTGAATGAGGTCATTACTGCGCGGCTGTAGCTGATTTAGTGCACCTGTTTTGTTTTTTTTTGTTTTAAGATGGGGAGTCGTCACTCTGTACTGGGACCTGATCAAAGAGAGAGACCGTCACAGGTAATGCACCATCGCCACCTGACAAGTTATGCAATACATTTGTAACTCTGCTGCTTGGAGTTGGTTTCGCAATGACCCAGTCTGAAATGCTCTCCTCCAGGATTATGCTGACATTCAGTACCGCCGTAGACACAGGCCACGGCGCAGAGGAGAAATGCTGAGTCTGCTCAACCTTAGAAGCAACAGCAACACACCAGAGACCAGCAGGAGGAGTGACAGCACAGGTGTGCAAAACATGTTTCATACCTCCATATAAAGAACTTTTTTTACAAAAGGGGTTACCTAAAGGGACTGAAGGTGCATATACTATATACAGGTTTACTGTATGGTACTATTTATACATGTACAACAAGTCATTTTTAAACACTGCAGCAATACTAACGATGCATCCCAGTCCAACTCCATTCCCTGCCTCGTTTGTAAATTTTGACAGCCAGCTAATGGGATTTTACTTTATTGTTTCATGAATCAGATCTTTTGAAGCCCAGAGGCATTGATGACTGGGATCAACTGGCGTTCGAGTCACACAAAGCTGCACTTGTTTTAATGCAAGGTTTTCTCTTTTCTTCTTCCAGAAGGTTCAGAGAGGAGCGAAGGCCGCAGGAGAGTGCTGGGCTCGCTGGATGAAGATGACCCAAACATCCTTCTGGCCATCCAGCTGTCACTCCAAGATTCCCGCAGGGAGCGAGGCCTGGAGGGAGGGAAAGAGGGGAGAGCGGAGCTGGAGCGTGGACTGGACAGGGAGCCTGGTCCAGCAGGAGACCTTGGTGAGGTGGTGTTTCACTCCCTCAACGCAGATGCTCCTCCAGGAGCCAGAGGCTCGTCCTTCCCCGCTTCTCTCCTGGATCCTCCTCGCCCCCCTAACAGGACAGACTCCACCTCCCAGGCTCTCACCTCTAACCCACTCCCCCTCCCTCCCCCACCCCCCTCTCTCAGTGCAGAGCTGCTGGAGTTGGGAGATAGCCTTATGAACCTAGGTAACATAACCACTCCATACGACCTAAACCCGCACACCCAGGAACAACTGTGCTCACACTACACGTACTGCCACAGTCCTCTCACTGCTGACCCTGCGTACAGTGACCGCAGCCATAGACAAGATCAGAATGCAGCATTCGACCACATCACCATTATAGATCCTCATTATGACGGCAAAGAGCAGAGTTATTGCCACTCTAGCAGTTATTTGGTGGAAGAACACACTTCCTCCAGCATACTAGATCATATCCCAAACACCACACAAAGCCACACCCTTCCTTGTACTTATGACCTGGAAAATGCGGCCACATATGATGGCAATCAAAAACCAGACGGCTGCCCAGAACACAGGGGCTCTTACACTCAGGAGTGTCCCGCTGCCTACGCTCTTGAACGCCTTCCCAAAACAGACCCTCAGCCCCCTGCCCAGTTGTGCCTCCCGTCTACAGAGCTTGAGCCGGATCTGCTGCTTTCACCGGTGATCCCCCCAGGGGGCCCTTTAACACCCAGCGACCCACAAAGTCTGGACGCCCTTGACCCCACAGCCAGTGCCCAGCTGCTGGACAACATCATGGCCTGGTTCAACAACAACATCAACCCACAGAACAACCCACAGAGCCTGGCCCTCATCCCCTCCCCGCCCACCACAGAAACTGAGTCCTCCCCCGACACACACACCGAGACTGAGAGCCAGGCCTCCAGGGCCGTGACCCCCGCCCCGTTCTGGCAGCCCCTGGAGGGTGAGCCAGATGTGGACACGGAATCAGTAAGTCCCTGTTCAGGTGCTGCCGGCGTGGACGGCCCGAAGACACCGAGACCCAGCACTCTGGAGCTGGAAAACAGAGAGGCTGGCAAGGAGAGTGTGGATGGAGGGTGTGTGGCAGACCTGTCGCTGGACGAAGCGCACACACACCCTTGCTCACATTCCCAACATGGGAACAGCCCCACACACACTGCCCTTGCCACAGAGACAGACTTAGACCTTGTTCCTCAGCTGGAGGTGGACCAATCACCTGAGGAGTGGGAGGAGCAAGTACACCTGGTGTGATGGAGTCATATTTTGTGAGAGAGAGAGAGAGAGATGGAAGAGTGGAAAAAATTGAAGCACTAATGGAAACGTGTAATGGTCAATGACTCTTCAGTGAAAAACAAAGGTTTTAGTGGGTTCAGTGTTCACTGTATGTATTATATTGTATGTAGAGAGGACAAACGCCTTGCAGACTGTCCAGTAAAGATGATGTCATACTTAAGTTTATTATTTTTATTTAAAGTGCTATTCTTAAAAAAAAAAAGAAGAAAAAAAGAAACTAATGAGTGTTCATCAATGGAAAGCTACTGATATCACCACCACATAAAATGCTGCACATGTTTTTCTTATTTTTCTATTGTATTTAATTTATTTTCCTGCCTCCTGTGTGTTTTGTTTTCTCTGTTTGTTTGGGGTGAAGTTTTGGTGCTGCTGAAATCCAAACTTGCCTTGCATACTCACACACGCACACACACTTGTACGCACGCACACACACACTGACCCAACCACGAGCTTTTGCAGAGCTCCAAGAGCCAAATATGATAAGTGTAAGCTTGGAGCTTGTTAGCGTACTGTACAATCAGAGGGCCTAATTCAGATTTTCGGACCTCCGTGCACACTGTGCCTGCTTTGAGAGAGCCAACACACACCTGAACTTTCCTTTTCTTTAGGCAAGGTTGTCTGAGTTTTGTGGTAATTCCGTCTCAATCTACAGAAGATAAATGGTTTTCTGCAAAGAGATCAGCCTCTGCTACAGTAGGAATTCAGTGTTTGGCTCAAAGGCACTTCAGCATCACAGGTGCTTGTATTCAGAGTGGATTGGTCCCTTTTTTTGTTTGTTTTTAAACTGCTCACTGCACCATCACTGCACCATCCTGCTACTCGTTCAGAGTACATCGGAAGGATATTTTACATCTAATATGTTTCTGAAATATTTTGTTTATGTTCACCATGGCTCAGTTTTCACAACTGTTTTAAATTAGCAGAAGACTTTATGAATTGAATAAAATGTTTACACACTTAAACAATGAAAACAACTCTCTATCCTGAGGCAACTGAATAGCATTACCTGGAAGGGATTACGCTGATCTTCATCTGAGCTGATGCAGGGCAACTACTGTAAAAGAAAAATCATTTTTATACCTTTTGTTGTTCTGATCATATCTATTCAACCACTGATGCTAGGACAATGTGCAGTTGTTAATGACTTGGATAAAGTTGGGTTTTTATTGTCATTTGTCAATTTTCTCAGTCTAGAGATGAATTTTTTCCTATTTTTTAATCAATAGTTTTTGTTTGTATTTATTAGTTGCATTACTTTTTAAAACCAGCTTAATAATTTTAGCAATGAACGTTAATGGAGAACAAACCACTCTGGCTGTTGCCATAATACACTGAGGCTCTTGATGCACTTGTTTGTTCTTTCAGTCCAGGTTTATCTTCACTCAGCTTCATTGACACAGAATACAGGTCCATGTTTTACCTGATCAATCAGCCTCATAGCAGTTCCCGATCAATTATTCATACGTTGTGTTTCTATTTTTTTTAATTAACAGCCACTTTATCTGGATGTTGCTCAAGTCTGGTCACCTTTTTGTTTTTGTTTTGAAATGTGACTCGGACTCCTGAAGCGTATCTGTAATCATTTACAGAAGAGTTGATTGAGTGCTTGATGCTTGTTTGAAGTGAACTACTGCAACGACACCTTTCCCCTCTATGTGTTGAACCTTAGGCGAGTGTCTCAGGATGACTTTGGCGTTGCATGGTGTAAGAGTGGAAACACGGAGTCTGGGGTCTTTTTATTTGCATAAGCATGCCGTTAAGAGCATTGCACTTATCCAGTGCTGTCAGGCCAGATAGAGAATTATTATTATTATTTTAATCATGTTTTTATTTTATTTTTTGTTTCACGGCGTCAGGGAATGGTCCTGTGCCATTTTGTACTCCATATATAATATTTATATTTTAACTTACCCTCAAAACAGCTACAGCAGAATTAAAAAAATAAAAATAAAATTGCACTCTCATTGATAATACTTGATACATTCCCAGTCGATCCATGAGAGAGGTTTGATGTGTGGCCAAAACTGTAAATGAAAGTGTCAGTGCAAAGTTTACTCTCAATAAAAAGAACTGAAAGTGTTGCTACACATTTTGTGTAATGTGCTCTGTGGCAGCAGTTTCACTTCAACTGCAGTCTGCTTCACGCTGAAGTTGGCTACTTTCATGGTTTCTTCTCCTCGATCCATGCGATCACTGAAGTATTTTATACTCGATGTTGAGTCTATCTTACAGTCTACAATCAAGTAAAATAATTAAACATTCTGTGCATAAATATAATACCGTAGATTAACTCAGTTGATTCCAAGCTTTTAAAGGGATGTTCAGGAACAAGACAACATTTTTCATCATTTATTTCATATTGAACTGCTGATTGCCAATACTTAACTAACTTTAAACTAACTTTAAACTTTAAGTAGAGAAACTGAATGAATGAATGAATTAAAAATGTAGGCATGCCAGTCTAGGAAAAGGGAACTGAACCAATCAATGTCATATCAATCAAACATCTCTGTAAAAGATTAAAACATAAATTAACAACTCCAGTAAATGTTTTTTTCCTCCAAATCTACAACTACAGTCTGATTCAAGCTCCTGAAATTTTGGACATGCATTTATTATTATTTTTTTTTTCCATTTGCAGTGATCAGATTATTTCCATGAACACACCAAACAATTTTATGCAGTACATAACTATTCAAAATTGTGTCAAACTGTTTTTTATTTGTCATGAAAACTTTTAACAATATACATTTTGAAAACCAACAGAATTGAATAAAAATAAATTGACTTTTGTTGTCCGAATAATAAAAGCACTTTATATTTAATAATGATGTATTTACATAATGTCACTGCATAAAGATATGTAAACACACCTGAATTGTCTCCCCACAAAAGTTGAAAATATGTTTTAATATTAAGTATTTAGTATTTAGTGCTTCATTTAATATACTTGGATATTGTTTTAGTATTATGTGCAGTAACTTAACTAATTTGCACATGAAAGTGTCATTTCTGTTTTTATTATGATTAAATGAAAGTGTTTTTTTGTACTTTCTGTGTTAAAATTGATTTGTATTTGTTTGACATCTGGGGGAGAGAAGTGACAGACAAGGTGGCAACAAGGTACACTAATATAGATTTGGAAATTAGTTTAAGCAGAACTTCAATGAAAATAACACATTTTTTGGTTTTATTTATTAGTGGTACAATTTGATCCACATTCCACACCAGATGGTGGCAGTAATCTACCAAATCGCCATAAAACATCAGAGAAAAAGAAGAAGAAGAGGTGACAGTCCCTGCCGCCACCGCTGGGCGGCGATGTGGTTACGTGAGTAATCGAGAAATCCATTGGAGTGTCGCTGTATTAATCTGACGTGACGTCATACGAGGGCGACCGAGACGTGAGTTATACGACAGCGGCCTGTACAGTTTTAATCAAGCGTCGTATCGTTTGTGTGCGGTGGAGGATTCTGTGTTTAATTCCTCGCCATCATGAAACTAGTCAGGTACGTGGACGTGAACAGAGTCGATGTGTGTTGCTCTGTGGTGAAAGATGGTGAAATTACGTTGGTGGAGGTAGATGGATGTAGATGTTACCGGGGACGACGCTATTGAGGCGGGAAGCTCAATGAATGGAGGCGGATCGGTGCTGTAATCGTCCTGAAACAAACGTTCACACCAACACGGCGTTTTTTTTTTAAAGTTAATTGTGATAATTATGACACCGGAATAACAGTTGTTATGCCTGCTGACTGACTTTTGACGTGTAAAACCTACGTGTAAAATAGATATAAAATGGATGCTCCGCTTCGCCATGTTTGCCTTTTGTTTTGTTGCAGTTAGCTCGACTGCTAGTAGCTAACACCGGTGTTCTGTCGAGTTTTGATGCTCTTTCGAAAAAAAAAATGCTGCTTCCCAGTTCAGGTGCAAGTCTCATCGTGTTATGACATCTTCATTTGTGCGTTTATTAAATGTATAAAGTAACAAGTGTAAGTGTTGTGATAACTTGACTCAGCTATTGTATTTCTTCTCTACCGCACCTTTCTCTCTCTCCCTGATTTTTCCTAACCGGTCGAGGCAGATGGCTGCACATTTTGAGTCTGGATCTCAGATTTTTTCTGTTAAAAGGAAATTATTTCTCTCCATTAATGCCTAGTGCTTGCTTGTTGTGTAAACCGTTGGGTTTCTCTTCTCTCTATAATATTGTTATGGATTTTGCCTGACTAAGTATGTACAGTGCCTTGAGATAATGTATGTTGTGATTTGGTGCTATACAAATAAATTTTCATTGTTTTGATGAAAGATTTCAGGGGGAGCAAATCTCCATAAGCCAATATCACCAATCAAATATTGCTTCTTCTCACTGCATGAACACTGAGAGTATGGGGAGTGTGTTTTCATACTCTATTATACCTTGGACAACTTCAGATCACATCTTCTCATTGTGAATATTAATCCTGTCCATTATCTTCCATTCTCCAGGTTTTTGATGAAACTCAGCCATGAGACGGCTACCATTGAACTGAAGAATGGCACCCAGGTTCATGGCACCATCACAGGTGAGAGTCAGCTGGTGTAATGTAGGGATGCACAATCTGCTTTTTTTCAACTCCAATATTTAAAGGTTTAGAATTACTAATTTATTTAATAACTGTGCACCAGTACAGCAATCTTAAATAAAACAGTAGCTTCACAAGCTTGATATACATTCAAAGTAAACAGTCAGTTCTTTGTTGGTGGTTTAGTTTAGTACAAAAATGATTTTAACATCCAACACAAAAGCAGCTGATTAAACCAATAGGTTCTAGATAGAAGTCCCTCGTTCACAACGAGATTCATTGTATGTGCAACACAGCCTAGACTGCACACTCATGTTCTCATCGCCTTTCGCATGTTGCCTGCGTTGTCCCTCAGAATCACATGGACTTTGCTCAAAGGAACTTGACACTTGTCAAACATTTCCATTAGATTAGCTGCAATCGCATCAGTGGTGTGTGACAGACAAAGGTTTGATGTGTTTAACATTGCGCTGTGTGGCACGTAACACTCATCCAGCCAGTGAGCTGTTAAACTTAAAAGTGACACAGAGGATATGTCAGAGCTCCAGATATCTATAGTGAAACTCAGAGCTTTGACATCTTTTATCTTCTCTAATATGTGATTGTACACTTTAACATGCAGTTCAGGTAGAGTTCTCTCTGACAAATATTTTCAGCTAACGATGTCGTACTGTGGCTCCAGGTGGCTAATTAGCCGGAATCCTTGTCCCCGACATTAGTTGCCCATCCATAACAATGACCGCTGCATTTACTGCACAGGTATTGCAAATAGCCATTGAGTTTGTTGGCTGAGGTAGTGTGAAAAAGTTCAGAATAATTTATCCTTTTGAAAACAATGGGTTAGGGTTAGTGTGGGCTTCGACATCACTCACATCGCACAGAATAGAATTAGACTAAATAGATCGGCCACATTGTCACCGGTACCCGATCTAGAATTTTCTTCAATATCGGGACCTATACCTGATACAAATATCGGATCGGTGCATCCGTAGTGTAATGTACTGATGTGTATTGAGATTCTTCCTATGCAAACTGCTGTTAGAGATTTGTCAGCCCTGTTAAAGCATATCGACTCAGCTCATCGTCTTGTTCTTTAAACAGCGTTTGAAGTCAGAGTTAATGCAAACTGGTCTACAGTTTAATAAATACAAGTGCTCTGATATTCAAGTTGTTTTAAGGTGTGTGTGTGTGTGTGTGTGTGTGTCACACAAGAGTAGACCACAATACCAACACATTAGCCTATGACTTTTTCTTGTTTACAATACTTTACAGAAGTATAAATGTATATAAGAATTTTTTTATTACTATTTTTTTAAAGCCAACCATTAAAATGGTGGTGCTGAAGGCAACACTTTAAGCATTTGTTAAATATTACCTAAGTCTCGTGCTAGTGCACCTGAATGAAAAGGTTAGTCACACCAGTGCTAAGCTGGTCTGGGGCCCTGGTTGTTTCAAATGAAGCAGGACATTTGCTGGTTGTGGAAGTGTGGATTCTCCAGAGTTTCTCCTGCTGTGTTCTCTCATGATCTCACTTGGATATTAACCCACAGTACCAGGGAAGTGTTGGGACCATTTCTCGAGACTGTCCAGAGCTATGTTTGCATGTAATTGCTTGTCTGAAAACAGTTGTAGTGTTCTTTATAACTAATACCGTGTATCTGATGTGCAAATTAAAAGTGGAACCACACATGTTCAGTTGTGATAAGTTGAATAGCCGTGCAAGTTTTCTTTAGACTTTGTGGCAAGACATTTTATATGTGCTGACAGTCAGGTCATTTACGATTTGAAAAATTGTGACTAAGCAAGGAAATGCTTAATAGATGTATTTCCCTAGTGTTCCCAAAGTGTCAGCATGTTTTTAAATATGTTGCAAATAAACTATTCAAATAAGCATTGCATTACATTACATTACATGTCATTTAGCAGACGCTTTTATCCAAAGCGACTTACAAAAGTGCATTTAAACATTTGGGTACAAATAAGAGCTAGAAGTAAGTAAGAGCTTCAAGTAGAACAAACTATGAAGTGCTAGTCATAAGTGCGATGTACAAGTTTTTTTTTTTTGTTTGTTTTTTTGTCGTCTTAGTCGAGGTAGAGTCGGAAGAAATGTGTTTTTAGTCGGCGTCGGAAGATGTGGAGGCTTTCAGCTGTCCGGATGTCGATGGGGAGATCGTTCCACCATTACTTTATATTAATCAAATAAATAATGAAGACCAACAAATTGCTAAATTAATAAAAAAAAACAGTTGAGTCAGCGTCTAGCAATGATGTCCTGGTGCCAAATCATTACATTTACTAATTGAAAAAGAAGAATGGGTACAGCAAATGCAAATGCAAACTTAAACGGGGTCGTACTCAAATCTTCAACTTGTCTGGTCAAGTCCATCCTGAAGCAGTGAGGTGGTAAATTTTACTCCTCCTTCACTGCTTGCTGTACACATTCTTCTTTTTCAATTAGTAAATGTAATGATTTGGCACCAGGACATCATTGCTAGACGCTGACTCAACTGTTTTTTTTTTTTTTTATTAATTTAGCAATTTGTTGGTCTTCATTATTTATTTGATTAATATAACGTATGAAGGTGCAACAGAACTCATCTAAGTCCTTTACAATTTTGTGTTAGTTATTCAAGTCAGTGTGCAAAAACAAAACATACAATGAAGTGTTTTCACATTAATGCTGTTTCTCTGTTCTGTCGATCTGCCAGTGGTTCATCTTTATGTTTACATTCTGATTTAGGTGTCGATGTGAGCATGAACACTCACCTGAAGGCGGTGAAAATGACCCTGAAAAACAGAGAGCCCACTCAGCTGGAGTCACTTAGTATCCGTGGCAACAACATTCGCTACTTCATCCTGCCCGACAGCCTCCCACTTGACACTTTGCTGGTTGACATTGAGCCAAAGATCAAGTCCAAGAAGAGGGAAGCAGGTAAGAGTGGAAGAAGAGACCAATGCTGACAAAGATATGGTGATTGTGAATTTGATAAATGTGTTGACTGTTTCTGGTGTCTCTTCTCAGTTGCTGGAAGAGGGCGAGGCAGAGGACGAGGCCGTGGTAGAGGAAGAGGACGAGGCAGAGGTGGTCCAAGGAGATGAACACTGGGCCTTCTCTTGTCTTTTTGCCTCATTTTTGACTTGGTTGTTTTTTTGTTGGGTTTTTTTTTTTCCTCAGACAGAAGCTTTGTTTTCCTACTGTTTTCATAACATGACTTAATAAAGTGTCTTTGAATAGAAACAACTCCCATTTGAAATGCTGTATAAATCAGAACAACACAGTTGGCTAACCCAAGATCTCAGTCTGTGCTAACTAGATCTGGGGTGTGGTGAAATTTCCTGTGGAATGTTATTTTTGGCAGTTTTTAAAGACGTTAACACAACACGGTGCCCTCACTTGTGACCACAAGTTTCATTTAGGAACCATCAGTACATTCCTGTTAACTGACTAACAGACTAGTTTTCATTACCTTAACATCATCCTGTGCTGGTGTACTGGAAAACAAAAAACTGGGGGTGGAGTGGCTCAGTGGTTAAGACCCTACCTTGTGTACCAAAGACATCAAGGTCGCAAGTTCGATTCCACCCCTGGCTAATTGTACTTGATTCAATTGTAAGTCGCTTTGGATAAAAGCGTCTGCTAAATGACATGTAATGTAATGTAATGTAAAAACAGGCATGTTTACAGTTGTTTAGGAGAAATTTCAAATTAAATGTCCCATATTTGCACTTTGAGAAAATGTCAACTTTGAGATGCAAAAAGACAAAATATTCCATATGTTTGGAGGAATTTCATGTTTAAAGTCCCATATTCGCACCTTTTTATTGGAAGTCATACTCCAACAGTATCTTTGATACTGAGATGTAATAAAGACAGAACTTCCCAAAAGTTCTGTACATTTAAAGCACTATTCGACCGGGATTCGTTTTGCATACGTAGGTGGAGTAATGTCATTTTACCACAGGACATCTGTAACCGGTATAAGAAGGCTAGATAAAAACCGCTTTCTCGTCAATTGACAAGCGCACCGCCGTCACCTCGCGTCGCCATGTATTACCGCGCTGCTTCCTGATATCGCGAGACTGCAGGCGCTTGCACATCAATGACATCATAGACATATATACGTAGACGCCTCATTAAGCAGGTTGTTCCGTAGCTGCGTTACGTCAATTGATTAATCAAAATCAGTTAAATGTAAACGTTAGTGCTCTTTATTCAGAAAACCCTCATGTCACATCTACATTTCAGCATCTGGTTATTATAGACACAGATTAAATGTTAAATATAAATATTTCAAAATGTATCATCACAGTAACAGAGTTACACACATTAGAAGCTGGAAACAAAAAAAAAATACATACGTTGGTTTGGTGCTTACTTGTATCCTAAACATAAGGTGTAAACATTTATAACCATCACTTTAAAAGTTACATAGTTGTTTTTGGTGCCTATTTGTTTCCCAGATATATTAGTGTATGTGTGTGTGAATAAGAGGCATTAACTTAAAGCACTTTGTAGAAAGGCGCTTTATGAAGTTCAGTCCATTTCCTTTTATTAGTTTACGGGCACATCTGCCACATCCAATATGGCGGCGACGTCGACGTACGACGTACCAGGAAGTCCTGGACAAGTGCATTCGAGCGCCCTCGTGCTTGAAAACAGTGGGACGGATTATTTGTTCACATATTTACTTCTGGTCTGTAAATCTGTGAACAAATTTACAGAAATAACTAGCGAGCTCAAATAACACGTGCTCTTGTCTGTCTTCATGACGCAGCACAGGCCTCTTTTTTGCCTTCCGGCTCTCTGTCCGAAGTCATGTGACTAGACACTATGGAAACCAAGTGGGCGAGTCTGTTGCGGATTTTAGAAGTCCAGTGGGATCATTTATGCATCCTACATTTAAACTGACGCTGGGACTTCGAGGAGGAAACCCCGGCCCTGTTCTTTGGACATTACCGTCCCTGTTAACGCGTTTTGCGGACAGCACACTGCGGTCACACAACTGTGACAGGGCCGTAAAGAAACGTGTAATGATGTCCTCAGTGGACGGAGAGCGCTTCATGTATTTTGCCTTTGGAAGTAATTTGTTAAAGGAGAGACTGAAGCTGGAGAACCAGTCTGCGATATTTCACACAATAGGTCGATTGAAGGTAACATTGTTTTGTATACACATATTTGTTTTTGATACATATCGCTGTCATTGTGGTTTGTGAACATATAACCACACTCCACAGAGGGGAAAAGCTGCACCAATAATACACATCTATAGACTTTGTCACACAAGTGAAACAGGGACATCCTTTACAGCACAACATCGCTTTCTTTCACTAAGATGAGCATTTTCTACAAAGCACAAGAGGTCTCAAACTCGCGGTCTGCAGGCCATATGCGGCCCCCTACTCAAGTTAATGTGGCCCACCACTTAATATCAAATATCAAGTTATAATTATTTATTGATGTGTGTTTTTTGTAATATATTAATTTTGCATCATACAAACTTTTATATTGTAAGTCAGCCCATAGCAATGGAGAAGCTTTTATTTTGAAATGCTGCAAAATAACCACTGAATAGTTGCTTTTCTTCCAAAAATGTTAGATTTTGGCCCCTATATTGGCTACACTAGATACTCATTGGCCACCAGGTAGTTTTAGTTTGACCAAACTAAAAGACGATATGATACTAGCACTTGTTAAAGGATTACTTGGGGATTATTTATCCTGGGCCTTATTTTTCCATGATTTTTGTGTTAATCATTGATGGGGACATTGTGACCAGTGGAGAAGGCCAGAGTTAGACAGCATGTCACTCCCTCCTTTCTCAAGCTGACACCTATATTCATCCGTCTAATGACCTTTAACCTATTACATTAGTGTTAGGAAGACACAAGCCCCTTCTCTGGAACAATCCACTCTCTGTTCCATCATTATTTATGTTTTGGGTTGCACCACCAGGTTCTGATTGGCTCCTTACAGGCAAAGAATGAACACAACAGCTTACTTTTGGCGCCGACCTTGGAATAGCTCAGTCTGTGCAATAATCTTCTCTTAACAACTGGATTTCAATCAGTGAAGGCTTTATGTATATTAAATAATATTATATTATATTACATAATTTTAGTACTGTGGTATATCGGCCCATGTCTAATGTAATGCCCTGTTTGACTTGTGCAGGATTATAAATTAAACTTTGGCCTGTGGGAGAAATATGTGGACAGCGGTTGGCATGGTGGAGTGGCCACCATTGAGTTCTGTCCAGCCGCAGAAGTGTGGGGGGTGATTTGGGCTTTGAACAACAAACACCTCACAACCCTGGACATGTGAGACATGCACGCACACACACACACAAAAACACAGTAGATTGAATCAGTGAATGTTAATATTCATTCTGATTCTGATTCTGATTCTATAGCTCATGCTGCCTGTTTGTTGCTTTGAGTCCTCAGGCAGGAAGGTGTGAACCTGGGGATATATTCACCTCTGGAAGTGTCAGTGGAGACTGACAAAGGACTCATCCTCTGCAGGACCTATCAGATGAATAACTTCCATGCCTGTCCTCCCTCTCCTCAGTACAAAAAGGTGTGTGTACACAAAACACACATACACTCGACATGTAAAGCACATTATGCAACAATTGCAAATGTCTTCACCTCATGAAGATACTAACATCCCACTCTGGGTTTTGTATTAGGTGGTGTGTCTTGGTGCTGAGCAGAATGGCCTCCCAGTGGAGTACAGGAAGTGCCTGGAAGTCATTGAAACCAATAACTACAGTGGTCCCTCACTCCTTGATCAAATCACAACTATCAAGTAATTTAAAAGTGTATTCTTTAACTGCAAGACAAAGAATCAGGAAAAAACTGTAGGCATTAGGGCTTGTTTTTTAGTTTTAACTGCTTTTGAGTTGTCAATTTAAATTATTGTAAAGTTAAGTATTTAATCTCAGAATTGTTACAATGAAGGATCTAAATGTTTGAAATCACATGACGGCAGAAAGCATTTCTGTATTCCTCAGGTGAACATTAAACAGATGAAGAATACTAAAACGCATCTGGTCAGTCTCTTATTTCACTGTCTTTAAAAGCCCCCTGTTCCTGCTGATGAAGACATTTTAAAGTGGCCCAATAGGTTTGGAACACTTATTCAAGACTAACTGGTTACACATGAGAGAAACGACTTCATTAAAAATATTTTTATTACAAACTGAAAATAATCAACAGGTGGATTATGGGAAGGAAACATGTTTATTTATTTATTTTTTTACAACACAACTGTCTTGGATAGAATGAAAATGCATTTCCCAACAAGTTTGATCCTCTAGTACTTATAGAAAAATAATGGAATAAAAAATTATGGTACAAAAAAAAAAAGAATCACTTCACTCAACATCATGGTTTGTTTTGTTGAATATAAAGTTTAAAGCTGTCGTCAGTGAAATTATTTCTATCGCTGATCAGTTTAAGAGCTCCAACAATGAACTTTTTGAATATTCCACAACAATTCATCCAATCCGGGGCCAGAACTTCACAAAGAGACTGTCTTCTCTGCTCATAAGGTCAGGCAGGTTTTCGGTTAATGAATCCCTTCTGATCAAACACGTTGGTGAGGTGAAGTGAGGGGAGTAGGAATGCTAACAGCAGCTTATATCACTGACAGCAGCTTTAAATTTCCACAATGTTGCAAATGTGTAGACTCCACAGTGGCTCAAATAAAAATATTTGACAGTAAAACAGTGGATCAGGCAAGTAACATCTGCAACGTTTAATAATAACCAAGTGCTCATTATCCCAAGGAACCTAGCAAATCCATAGACGGTGGGAAACTGGTGAAAAAACAACA
The DNA here is from genome assembly GCF_019176455.1 of Solea senegalensis. Lineage (NCBI taxonomy): Eukaryota > Metazoa > Chordata > Actinopteri > Pleuronectiformes > Soleidae > Solea > Solea senegalensis. Next base: position 7,937,144 of record NC_058039.1, on the reverse strand, counting down.
CTCCCCTTTTTTAACGGTCTAAATATAGAGAGGGAAATGGTGTAAACAAACAAACTGACACACGTCAATGAGGAAAAAATAATGAGGTCATGCACATGAATGAAATAGGTCCAAATATGTAACAAAAGGCAAAAAAATAATGTTATAATCCAACTCTATATAGTGAAAAGCAGAGAAGAAAATGAAATCACAATTCAGTACAAAGGGGTTTTAAATAAAAAGGGTGCAACAAACGCAGCTTCCAGGCACAAATCAGTGCTTATATTGAAGTCAGTAGGTTGAATAATATATTGTGATCAGATAAATGCTAAGGCAGCACAGCAGTCTGCACCATAATACATCTGTATCTTCTTTGTGTTTATACATCTTGTGTTTTATATATATTAGCAAGTATCACAACATGGCTCTGCGGTTTTATGTAAAATTAGGGCATCAGCCATTAACAACATACTGAAGTCAAATGAAGCACTATTATGAAGACTACATTAAAAAAAAGAAGACTTGCCCCCAGATAATTGTGTCTGTTGGGAAATACTCTCTTCCACAACATAAACTTTTGACTGTCAACACAAAAAGGCCATCGTTTAAGTATCTAGGTTTCAATCTTGTTTTCAATCGGCGAGATCTGCATCGGAATTATATTTCCTAACTCATTCCATCTGCTCCACTTTGTCGGTGACTTGCTCACTCACACTTTCATCCATAGGTTCAGGTGCTTCTTCACTTTTTTCCAGCTGCACTGTGGCATCGACAGGCTGCTGCTGCTGCTGCTTCTCTGTGAGCTCTGCAGGCTGCAGTTGTGGGATCAGGAGATTGTGCTTAAGTTTGCTCATTTCGTTCATACTGAAGCCGAGGAGAACATTAATCCTGTTCCTCTTGAGGCTTTTCATGCACTTGCTGCGCCTCTTGCTAAAGTGGGTTAGCAAATCTGATTTGCTCATATTCAGCCTCTTGCACAGTTTTTCAGTCTCAGGTTTGCTTGCGTACGGGTTCCGGTTGAAGTATTTAGAAATAAAAGCTCTGCGCTCATCAATGTCACGCAGCACGGCTGGTGTGGGCTCTAAAGCTAGCTTCACTACAGGGTTGACCAGAACTTCGGGCTTCGGTGGCGGCATCAACTTTGCCTGTTCTCGCTTCCTGCGCATGACTGCTTTTTGTTCTCGTTCTCGTTTGTTGTCCTCAATGACTTTTCTCAGTGCAGCCTCCAGCCTCTTCTTCGACTGAATTTCTGCATCCGATTCTTGAGCTTTGGGTGCGGGCTGAATTGCACGGACTGGAGTTAAAGACTGTTTCAGGGTCATCCCCTGTGGTACTTGGACAAAATAGAGTCCGGATGGTTGAATGAGCTGCTGAGCTGGTTTTGGAGGCTGCTGAGCTGGCGCTGGTGCTGCCACAGGAGGTTTGGGTGGCGGCTGTGGTGGTTTTGGTGAACAGCGGCATCGTTGAATGTGGAGCATTACAGCCTGCTGGGTGACCTTTCCTGTGTACACTCCGTTACAATATATGCACTTGAAAGCCTCCGTCCTGAGGATGGCATGAATGGTGGGTGCTACAAAGTGTTTCTGTCTCAAATGCTGAAGGTGCTTGGACTCATTCTGAAACCTTTCATCACAGAAAGGGCAGTACGCACCGTTGAGTTTTACAGGTGCCGGACAGATTTCTTGCTGGTTGCTTGGCTGTACTTTGAAGTAGATCAGATCGAATGCACGTGTAACCAGGGCAAGATTGACCTCACAGTCTCCGAGCACCTCTTTTGGTGCAGTAGTTTGGACATCAAAGTGAGGGAATAAAATTCCACCATCACCTTTTGAGTAGACCCTGTACTTCTGCCTTAGGAAATCACAGTTTGACTTGTTTGAGGGACTGTGCTGCCTTACATGTTCAACTAACTGTTTGATTGAAAAGAACAATGCTGAGCAGTTCAAGCAACTCAGGCCATGCAGCAAGTGTTGGAAGACGCTTTTTTCTGACAGGAGAGTTTTGCATGCTAGACATTTGACCGTTTTGTCAGGCATTTTCTTCAAGAATGATGCCCGTGCTGCCACACTTTCTGACTTGGATGTAGCGGATTTTGTCTGATGGGCAACCTCTGTATGTATGTCAAACACATTGGAAGGGAAAAGTTCATTGCAGAGAGGACAGGTAATCCATTTCTTCGTTTGTGGTATGGAGTTTTTCTTTTGCTCCACAGCTTTGAGAGGGGTACCTGTGCTCTGAGAGGTAGGTGCTGCTACTTGCATTGGAGCAAACGTGTATGTGGGCATGCCATTCACCCTGTTGCCAGTTGGAATCAAGTGATTCAGCAGAGACTGTGAAGTCAGCATGGTACCTTGTAGGGGGAATTGATGTGTTATATTTTGTGTGACCATAGCAGGATTTGCTACAGCCACAGTTCCAGCTGCCACACTGGCCTGTATCCCTGATGGTACAAGGAGTTGCTGTGCTTGTGGGGTCTGTTGTGATTGAAGTGTAGCAGGAGCCAGAGCCAGTGATGCCTGATTCAGAGACACATTCGACCCAGTGGGAAGTTGGACTATAGATGTTCCTTGGGATAAAGTACTTCGCAGCGCTATTGTGGCACCAGGCTGGAGCAAACCTTTAGCCTCAGCGCTAGCCAGCTGTACTAGCGCTGATGCTTGAGGGGGCAGAAAAGCTTGGTTGGTACCAGGGGCACATATCAGAGTAGCACTGTTTGTAGCTCCTTGTAATTGCTGTAAAGCCACTACCGTCCCAGTAGCCTGGCCATTGTTGGGTATCACCAAAGGCTTACCGTTGATTATCTGAGCATGCTGTGGTTTCGGAGCAATACTTGGGAATGTCACAAACAAACCGTTTCCATTAGGTGTTGGTTTGATGGTGTAGTTCTTGTTCTCGTGAATCAGGCCCTGCACCTGTGTGCTGACTGTATAGTGGGATGGCTCAACCAGCATGTGATGCAACATTTGGTCCAGATTTCCTATGTTTACCTTACACACTTTGCAGCAGTAGACCTTTGCAGTAGTAGCTCCTTGATGAGTTAATCTGTAACCTATAAACTGTTCTGCCAAACTGTTCAGGTGCTTGAGAATAATGTGCTTCTTCATTGCAAAGATAGAAGAGTTTGGTAATCCACATCTTCGACACTGATACCTCTCATTTCCACGATGGGTGGGTAACGATGTATCCCGTGGTATTTGTACATGGGTGTTGGATTTGGAATGAAAGAGCAGCATGTGCTTCCTGACAACCTTGGGGTGGCCGACAAAAAGGCACTCAGCACAGACTGTCAGGGCACAGAAACCCTGAAGATACCTATGGCAGCGAGAGTTGTGATTCCTGAAGTTGTAGATGTTTTGTGAAGAGTACTTGCACATGCTGCAGCACAGAGCCCGGGACCGATAAGGCCACTGAACAAGGGAAAACACAGAAACAGTCAATCAAGTTTAAATACATCAATGTGAATCTTTTTCACCAACACTACTATTTTAAGCAATATGAAATTACTACTCCATTAACAGATCAGGCTATATTTATTAAATAATTACTTTAATAGTCACAGAATCTTTTTTGTTGATTAACAAAAGTTCTCAACAAAAGCAAAGTATCATATTTACCCTTTTCTGCTTTTTCTGCTGTCTTGTGTCATATCCATTTGTAAAATCAAACCACTCCGTTTCCTGAAAGGCTTTATCTTTATCTTCTTCATCCTCGTCATTTTTATTGAGATCCTGGACAAAAAATACACACACACACAATAACACAATATAAAACATGTACATTAAAGTTCCTACATACAAATAAGGATTAGCAGTGACTACCAGTAGATATTTATAGACGAGAGAACTCTAAATACAGCGTTACTTACCTTCAGCAGTTTTTGACAATCTTCCAGACCAAACTCACTAAGGACATTTTTCACCGCCTTGCGTGCCTTTCTGATCTTCTCAACATTTCCCACCGGGAGTTGATACATGATACTTCACGGGCCTGATGAAATGGAACAGAGTACACAAATATGAAGTTGTGAGAAATACAGTACAATTCAATTTATTATTCACATGTTTGGAGCACATGTGAGCATGTTTGTATCTACAGGTGCAGTTGTTTGGTGAAGGAAGAGAGCAGAAATAAAGAACTATAATTAGAAAATGGCAGTATATTTAACAAACGAATCATCTACTGAAGGTAAGGAAACCCCCCAGTATTAACTGCTTTACGAGGGCCATTTCATAAAACCATACTGCTAACAAAAGGACCAAATAATTCATGGAGGGCATTCAACAATAAGTAGTAAACTAATACTGCTTCTCCCCTTTAGGGGTCGCCACAATAGGCCATCTGCCTCCATCTTGTCCTCTTCTGTTGCACCAACTGTCATGTCCTCCTTCACAATCACAACACCCAAAAACCTCTGGTCTTTTTTCCTCTTTCCCGGCAACTCCATCTCCACCATCCTTTGTCCAATATAATCTCTCTCCCTCCTCTGCATGAAACTAAACCCTCTCCACCTTGATTCTCTTACTTTATTTCCAACCCATTCGACCTGAGCGGTCCCTCGAATGTGCTCATTTCTAATCCTGTCACTGCAGCGTAAAGATTAGCCTACCTGGAACAGGGATGGGGCAATATTATATGATGTTATTGTGCATCATGATAAAAAGCTCACAGCAAATTGATTGTGGTGAATTAGAAAATGCTGTTGAGCTCATTAATAATCAGTCCTGATGACTCATTTTGAAGACCAACAAAAAGTGGTGCTTCTTCAGTCATTTCCCAACTGTAGGGGGACCACAAGAGCAAATCCTACATTGGGTTATTTTAAAATGTTCACGAAATAAATATGCATCCTTAGTAACATGTTTTGGTAACATTGTAATTTGCAAGCAACATTGTAACAGTATGTAATATGATTATGAAACTGAAATTTGTAATACTTTCTGGTAACGCAAGTAATGTCTTTGCCTATTATTATCATTGTTATTATTATTAATTATCATAATTATACATGACATTAGTCGTGATGTCTTTGGTTTATTGAGGATAACTATGACAGGAAATGCACATATTGTCCCATGCCTATATTTCAACACATTTTTTTAAAAAAAAGTAAAATGTATTATTATGAATGACTTAAATAAATACGCTGCAGGATTCGGATTTGCATCTCTTACACCTCCCAATAAAATAATAATGTTTTAACATCAAGGTGATAATAAAACCATAAAGTTTCTGATTTCACACTCTCCTGACTCTACATTCGTTAGTATCATTTTACTGTTGGATAACATAATAACTACATGATTTTAGAAAATGAAGTGAAGTAAAAAAAAAAAAAAACACCTTCAAAGTAACACATGTTGTGTATTGACACAGTTATAATCAAGCTAACACTGCTCTGTGTGCGCTGCCCATCAAAACAGCCGCTTCTCCATCACAGTGTAGAGCCGGGTCTCTGCGCCGCCGTCGCCTCCTTCATGAGGATGCACCCCACCACACACACACACACACACACACAAACACACGCGCGCGCACGCGCTTACCTCGTCTTATTCTCCGTTGATAATTACGGTGCAACCTCCGGCGGAGCTAACGTTCTCCTCTTCACCAGCCCGCAACTGTGTGTGTGTCTGTGTGTGCTGACAAGCTGCGTCCGTTGCTAACGCTGCGCACACGAGCTCATCCACGCAGCATCCTCTGCCCACGTACACCGCGTGCGTGAGGAACAATACTAAAGGTGATGTTTGCGAACCCCCCTGCGAAGATAAGTTAATGTCCGTCCAGCTTTTGTCCCTTTCTTTCTCTATTGAGGAAAAAAAAAATATGGCGCTTAAGTTCAGGATCTGACGTAGCCGTCTTCATTTGCATACAGCACACACTGACCAATGGGAAGCCTCTCACCCTAAAAAACTCTATAACTTTGTATACTTGTACCACAGCTGTCAGCCGCTGTCCTGCGTGTCCAGGTGGTAGAACTCATCACACACTTTCAGATTCACATGTAATAAGACACTTGTTGATTGGATTTTTGGATTGTTCAACACATAGCTAGGCTAGGGGGCGTGGCCACTGCAACCCCCACTCGAAGTCACGTGACGGATACTGGGGCTAGCCAATGAGCTGTCGAGGAAATGAGCTAAATGGGTGGGCCTTCTGCTGTGATGTCATATCATGCCATTTTTCAGCCAATTATATCAAACCACCATTTTGATTAGAGAGGCAGTGATGTTGATAGGTTAGACATAGTTGGCCTAGCATTGCAGAGTGTGTCTCTACTTTATATAAATATGTTTTACGATAACAACGAACCAAAATGGCTAACTACCACTGCACAGCCATTTATAGTAATAGCGAAACTAAATCGCAATTGGTCATACTCGGTTACCATCAGTTTGAACGGTAAGTCAACTCAAAATTTCACTTAATTAATTAACTTTCCTACCAAACAAATCGCTGCCATGTTTCCTCTTGCATACGTAGAGCGAAGCCCAGTGTAACACCTGTCAGAAACACAGCTTGCGTTAGTCTTTACTGACCTACGTCAATTTGTTTGGAGATAGGTCAACAATTTATCAATTAAGCCTCAAGGTGATGTTAGCCTTCTTTAAAATCGTAGTTGAGAGGGACTAGTTATTTAGAGGCCCTTGCGTAGTAAGTGTGCTGTTTTTGTTTGGTTTTTATCAAGAATTCTAATTCAGTTCCTGGTGGCACAGATTTTATCCCATATATTTGACTGTTGAGAATGTCAAAATCAAAATTATACAGTATGAAGGAATCTGGTGTTTGGAGTGATGCAACAACATAATTACAAAGGTCAGATAATTATAGCATTGTGCTGTCTGTTGAGGCAATGGAAACCTGGCTGAGTCAAGAGAGGAATGGCAGCATTAAGTGACGGTTATGGTGAAGCCGATTGCACTGCAGCATTACAGCTGCATCCTACAGGTAATAATGTTCAAGGACAATTGAGTTTTATATCATTACATCATGATGATTACATCATCTCTGAACTTGCCCAGTAGTGACTAAGAGGTTTTTTTTACAGTGAGGTTCCCTCTTGTCAAACTAGTATGCAATTAAAGCAATCAGAGAAACCCCAATCACAATTAACAACACAGCGTGTGTTCATGCTCACAGTGACAGTGAAGTGGGGCTGTAAATCAGCAACTCCTCAGTCATCTAATTGCAACCCATTCACTTATGTTTTGTTTGTGTAAAAGCTGCAGTTTGAAGTGTATGCTTTGTTGCTGTACTACATTTTATTACCACTACTGTCAAATACACCAATGGCTATTTCTTCTGCCAAAACTAATGTACACAAATGTGACTGAAATTATCTTCAGTGATTCACCCTCCCATACAAACACCCAGGAAATGTTTCTGTGGCACTAACAACAATTGGCACTGAAAATATATTAGTCCCAATACTAAATCATACTTAATGAAGGGTTAGACCACAGTCTTATCGGGAGCAACTCGAAGTGCACAAACAAATGAGAGATGAGTGTCTCATTCAGGGACCTGTTGACTGAAAACATTAAGGTAAATTCCTCTTTACGCCATTCTAATCTGAATTCCCACTGCCTGTCTTTATTTGCTGTAGTTAAACAGTGTTACAGGGTTGTTTTTGAATACTGCAATGCTCAGATAAACCTGAACTCATTCATAATATACTATAACTAAAGTGTTTAGACCCTGCCTTTTGTCCTGTGGCGTTGGCTCCAATGACCCCTAATGTGGAGGCTAAAGCAGTAGACGGTTAATAAATGAAGTGCATATATTTTATTTGAGGTCGTAGCCAATGAGCATGTTCATAACACTGCAGCAGATTTTATATGAAAGTGATTTGGAATGGGAATAAATAATCTGTATAATGCTTCAGTGTTTCTAAGCCACTGATTTTCTAAGATTTGTTAACATTAAAATGATCTATCATATTACAATTAGAATTGACATGCCTCAAAAGCATGTTGAATAAATAGAATAAAGTGTATATCAATCAAAACTATAATGGAATCCCTGGTGTAAACAAAATCATTTGTCAATCCATTAGTATAAAATGATTCCCACAGCTTTTTAAAAATCACATTCCAGGTGCATTTTCCTTAATGTGTCCCCATGGTATCTTGCCTTCTTTGTCACAGCCAAGCACAACATTTTGTCTTGAGTTGTAGAAACTGACTTATTTATGAGGTGTAAAGTGAGAGACATGAAGAGCACACATGCAGTAGCCCATTTTTAAGGTAAAAATAAATACCTTAAAAAATACCACCCTTGAACAGAGCATTCTCAGCCACCCATGTTGATTTACCATTTGATGTATTTATACAAAGTTTCAAGGGCATTTTATTGTAATTTTCTCATCTTGCAAGTATTTCTGAGGGTACACTGAAAAAAAGCAGAGGAAGTAGATCTTTTTAAATGGAAATGGGTATCCAAGTTAAGGGGATACATAAATAAGATCACCTAATTTTAATGACAAGACTAGTCAAAGATTGAGAACATGTGCATAAAATAGCAATTTTTGCTCATCACAGCAGGAAGGACTTCAGTCCTCACTGCATGTACATTCACACCATTGTCTAATCAGTTCACAGAATGCTGATTAAGCCTCTCAGCTCTCCGTGTTTCTCAGTATATTGTTGTTTTTTTTGTGACTGTGGTTACACGGAGTGATGCATGTTACATCACAACTGATGGTGAAGGCAGGCACTTAACAGCTGTGCTAGTAAAGTGAGACACCAGCAAACTAGAGGTTATAGAATTATCCCCAGGTCTCAGACATGAGTGAGGTCAAGGAAATGTTGAAAGAATGTAGGTTAAGTGATACTGAAACAAGTCTGAGTTGGTAGAGCTGTTTCCACCATGGCACAGTACGTTTTGGAACAGTAAAGCCCTCAGTCAGGCTTGCGTTTCAACTGAGAACCTTTACTTGGTGGTGGTGGGGGGGTGCTGTGCCTGATGGCCGCATCAGTGAGATATGTAACGTGACGTTGTACCGGTGCACCAACGACAAAGGAGGACATTCAGTAGCTTGTTTTTTTCCACTCGGTTTGTGGCCATTTGTTTCAACAAGACGTCAAGCTTTGTATAAGAATAGATCGCTGAAACAACAGACACCTTTCTGTCGCTCAATCAACTGACTGTCATGGGTCTAGCCCCACCCAAACCGTACCATTACTCTGGTAGGGTTACCAAAACATACAACAGTCGGAGCTGGTTATTTTGGTACTATTCCCAATGGAAACGCAAAAAAAACGTACTGTAACCAAACCTTACCACAGACGTAACACACTGGAGCTACAACATATTGTTTTTATCCACGTGTTTACGACTCTTGCCTCCAACACCAAAGATTACACAGACACACTAAATGATTTCAGTCAGAAATGTATTAAATTAATCACTTTCATTACTTTAACAAGCACAATTTACAGTCAAAACAGGCTATGGTCCATTAGTGCCTTAGACGAGCATGTCATTAATACATTAGTAATTTTTAACACAAGGGCAGGATTCTTTAAAAATTGCAGTTACGTCAGGTCACCTTTAATATCATTAGACATGAGATTTAGCTGTACACATGACTGCGATTTATGTCCCTCATAAAATTGGGAAAAGTCCAACATGTGTTCAATCATTTGTACAACTATTGTCTTTCATGTTGCAGGTATAATCTTTAAAGTCTATACCTGCAACATGCAGGTCATAATATGTTCGAGCACGCATAAGAAAAAAAAAATCCTTTGCTGGTTTTTCAGATCCTGGGCGAAGGACCAATCCCTTGGCAAGAGACACTGATATGAAGAGCTAAAAAGGGCTGCACTGGTAAATGTCACAGTATTTCTTTAACCTACAAAAGATTTTGTGCATGAAAAACCAGATTAACCTCTGTCTCAATTAGAGGCAAGGAGTGCATTTGGGTGTATGCAGCTTCTCTGTGTTCAAACTAACTCAGTGTTAAGAGAATCTCCCACTGCAATCCTTCAAGCCTTTAGAATAAAGGGAAACCACTGAGGTCACAAATGGCAATCACAGCACACTTATATCCATGTAGCTTAAAAAAAACAAAAAAAAAACAAACAAAAAACATTGATATTTTATCAGGAAAACACTGTTAGATGGGCCACAGCATAATACCTGGGATAAACACACAAATATGGGGCTTTAAATATCCCCAGTAGTATCTGAATCCAATAAATAAAAATGCATTGAGGTGAACTGCAATAAAAAAAAAAAAGGTTACATAATTGTCATAATTTAATTTAAACTCTGCAAAGTGAGGGGTCTGGAACACAGAATCCACACAAGGCATTGATTCTCTCTTCAAAAATCATCTACAGACAAAAACAAAGAGTATGTGTTGAACAGATACAGGATTTACACGACTGTCAAAAGGTACTTAAAGAACAGGATTTAAATCAATTGTACAATTTGTAAACGGGATTATTTTATGTAGGAAACAAAACCACCCCAATACGTTGAGGCGGGGTCCCATCTCCATAGAGTCGTCCATTTTGTTGCATAATGTCATTTGGGCATGGGCTAGAGTTCTTTGAGCTGACAGGTTTTCAAACCAGAGGGAGGAGTGAAAAAGATTTTCTTCCAGATAACATTTTTATAATGGAGTTACTGAACAACCATTTGTAGAAGTAAAAAATCTAATTCCTTGAAGAAATAATGGGACACATAATTTTCCATGGTGGCTGGAATGTAGCCCCTGGTCCCAAATATGACGCGGACCCTTCTGCTCACATGGCCGAAGGACAGGTTAAGAAGGATCTGTGCAATATCTTATGGAACAGGGGAAGAGGGCAGTTTACGCACTGTAATGGACCATGGAGAAATTCTTCATGGCACTGTCCAGTGCCACACCGGCCTCCTGCATTTCGTACCTGTGAACAACACCAAACATCAGAATCAGTTCTCTGCAAAAGACACTGTAAAAGACACAGAAAGTGATGGACCTTCACAATCTAAATTGCTCTGTACTCACCAGTCAGAGGTGGACACAGTGTAGTAAACGGGCAACTGTGGAGAGCCAGAGAGGAAGGTGCACTCCTCCAGGTTACATGCTCCCATATTGGAGAAGAGAAGCCAGTCTCCCACACTGAGCTCAGGCAAAAGGCAGCGCTCCACCACCTGGTCCAAGTCGTCCAGTGACGGGCCCCAAAGGCTGCTGGGATACACCGTCTCTTCAGAACACAGCACATGCTGAAAAGAGAAGACGGTGCCATCAAAGTATGCAACAGTAAGAAAAAGAAGTAATTGATCTTCCCATGTCTCAAGCACAGCTCGACTCCAGCCATTTTATTTTGCTTTTCCATTAGAGATAGTACCAGGTACTTTTTTAGTACCTGCTCTGGCGAGGTTCCAAGCGAGCTGAGCCGATACTGAATGTGACAGACTGCCAGCCACTGATTAGTGTTGTCACTGGAAGAGTCATGAGCGCGATGTCTGACATAAGACTGTACTGAACAATGTCGAATTGTCGATCAGTTAAATAGACTTAAAAATCCAGAAACATGCATTAATCTTAACGACCGCACTGCTGAAGGTGGTGATCTCGAGCTACATCACAACCCCCTCCCGCCGTATTTCCATCACAGCAGTTTCATGTGGCTGTGCTATGATGATTGCGCCCACGTTGAGGTCAAGTAGAGCCGAGCCATGCCGTAACTGTATAGTGGAAAAGCTGCATTATAACGTCGACATTAGCTTTAAATGGAAAAAAGACTGATTCATTGTGGGCTGTGTGTATCAGCACAGTTGATTTGCAAACAATTCTGATCCTGCTTCTATAAATGCCCACACAACATGAACCAATTTCAGCTGCTATCAAATGTCCCATTCAGACCGACTGGGGCCTACTGCTTACCAACCTTGTGCAGTGATGGGGCAGCGATGGAGTTTCCCAGAAGCTTGCGGCTGAATGGACCATAAACACCCTCATTCATGTGGTACAGGAACTCTGTATCCTCATTGTTCTCACCTGTAAACAAGTGAGTAACCAGGTCACAAATGAAGATAATATCCATGAAATAAGGTCTCAAGAGTGAGACTTCACCTAAAATGGATTAGTTGTGATTATGCAACAGCCACGTGTAACAAATACGACACCACAAATTATTCTTTCCTTTCCACATCATAAAAACACACATTTACAGCCAGACACAAAAGGTATTTTCACAAGGTCGGTTTTAAAAATTAAATTCACCTTGAGCTAGACTGTCCCAGTGATGCGTCACAACCTTTTTGCCAATCACACTGACAGCTAGGCTGAATGCTGAAGCCACATAGAAGTTGCCAGGCTGAGCCAACACTTGCACACCTGACAGTGGAGGAAAGTACGCATCCAGCAGGGGCCTGACTGCAGACTCCACCTACACAAACAACGTAAGCAAACATAAATACAAACATATATAAGCAAATATGGTAAAAGAACTGCAGTTTTAGGCATAACACTCTTTTACAGCTAAGCTATATTCATTTGCTATTTTGGTAAGAGTAATAATTACTGGGTTTTTGAACGTCACCTGTTTACAACTTACCTGTTTGAGCTGAAACTCAGAGCCAGTAAATCCACCACCAATGTCCAAGATGTTCAAGTTAAAGCCAAGGTCCAGCTGAACAAAAAACAAACAACTACTTATAAACCTTGATTAAAAAAAAAAGTCCAAGAGAGTCAAAGACACTAAGGTTGCAGAAAATGAGCTTTTACTGATTAAAAAATATTTTTAAACAGAAAGAACTCACCCCCATGTCAAACACACAGCGAGCATTTGACAGCGCATGGGTGTAAGCCTGTTGTAAATCCTGACAGGAGCTGGGAATGTGAAAGGTCACCCCCACCACCTGGACTCCCTGCTCCTTGGCTGCCTCCAGCAGATGGCGACAGCTCTTCAGAGAGGAGCCGAAGGCCATGCTGGTCTCAGCTGCATGGGCCTCAGTGGTCAACTGCAGCAGCAACCTTAAAATCAAAACATGGTCAAATGGCCTCTTTATTTTCAGTCCAAGTAAAGAAATAATGCACTAAAACAATTTTGCAGAAATGCATGAAGGTTACAATTATGGACAAAAGTTTGCAGTCTAATATTGATCACCTACTTTGCACTAGGATGCAGACGGGAAATCTTGGACAACTCTGCCTCATTTTCACACACAAGATACAGGATGTTGTTCTTGGCAGCATGTTTGATGTGGGCCACCTGCTTGCAGACTCCTGACAGAATGATATTTTCAGGTAGTACTCCATGCTCCAGAGCCAGGTTCATTTCAGCCTGGGAAACAGAGAATGTATTCGTAAGATAAATGGATGCAACAAAGTCTGAATGCCCCATCAACACAGTCACACAATTACTGTGTGTTGGGTGACTGTCACCAGCTGACCAGTAATCAAGTGAGTGCTCGTAATGTAATTGTCTTGAAATGTCAGTAGCTGTCGAAAGAGGATGAAGCACCAAGCATTAAAATGAATTGCCTGAAACAGTTTTGGTCTGAAATTTACCTTGTTGGTGCAAACGAAACCCAAGCCTAAGGACGCCAGCACCTGGAAGACAGCAGGGCTGCTGTTGGACTTGACTGGGTAGTAGGGCTGCAGCTGTGGCACAATGCTCTGCCAGCAGGCATGCTGTCGCATCAGTGCACCAAGGTCACCCACTACAAATGCACTTTTCTCCACCTGTTTGGAGGGATAGGAGGGGTAGAAGGATACAATGATTAAACAAAGCAACAGGTCAAACTAATGAAGGAACATAAATCAAAACTATCGCATCTTAAATAAGTACTAAAGATGTCATGATGTTTCAGAAATGTTTAGAAGGAAATAATAATAATAATGGGAAATGTGTTTAATTTAAGCCATGAAAACGCCTTCAAGCTGAACTGACCAATGCCTGCTCCCAAATGTGTCCGTCAATAACATCTTCAAGGGTCACTCCTCCCTCCAGAAGTTCAATGATGTAGTTGGGTTTGTCAGCAAGTCCTTTCATCTCAACCGTATTCCGCTAATCCGACAATCATAAAGAACTGTTAAACAAGTCAAGGGGTCACGACTGAGCCAATGGGGTCCTACTGGTATGCAACAAACTGGAAGACAGGAAGAGGGAGGAAAATGCATACGACTTAATATCATCACAATAAAAATGATTTACATTAGTTTAACTAAAATTAAACCACAGACATCGCACCTTTTTAAAAACATGTGTAAAAACTAAACAAAAAAACAAGCAACAGTTACAAAGACCAGCCACCCCACTGTGCCAATGTACAAATGTATATTGATTTCTAAACTCAGTACAAAGTTTACTCATAATGGTTTACCAAAATCCACCGAGAGCACAATGATCCTGGACTTTGTTACGTATGAGTGTGTGTCGGTGTGCAACCGAGCATGTACAAAGCATGACACCGTGTGTGTGTGTGTCTGTGTTTACAGCAGACACTGAGTCACTCACATGGACAAGTCAGGAGATGGACCTGTCCCACTATCAGCTAGGATCCCAAGGTGGCTCAGCGTTGAAGTCAAACTGCTCCCGGTAAAGAGCGGCCCCTAGGCCTTCTGGGTAGCGCTCATACACCTGTGCAGAGACAGGGGAGCCCTGAGGGACAAACACACAAATATTAGGCCTCAGCATAGGTATCAATAAGAAAGGAAAACATGCATTGAGCCATTAATTTTCAGAGAAGTGGCCCATATGGCCACAATAAAATCAGTTTACTAGAGAGTGAAAGTTGAATAGATAAACCGACTGTGGTTAAGAACATCGTCATGAGCAGAAAATAACAAACACTTGTTAACAACTCATTGGTTGCCATTGACTGCTATAGACGTCAATTCGATCACTTCTCTGAAAATGGCTAGCAGCCAATGAGTTAAACAATAACAAATGTAACTGTTTAAGCTCAAATTGTGTCTGTGCAATGCATTAACATTATGCGAATATTTAACTTTTGTTATGCTAGTGTAGAAGAAAAGTAGTTTTTATACATTTCTGAACAAAAGGGAATGAGAACAATATCTAAATATAATTGACACAATGTTACAAAATGTAAATATGAAACCAGGTTTCTTATGTAAAAGTACACCTCTACAGAGGAAATGATATTTTCTTACTGTAACATTCATTTTACATTGCTGTAGGGCTGCAACCAACAATTATTTTCATAATCAATTAATCAGTCGATTTTCTCGATTAATGAGGTACTCAACAAAGTTCCAGAAAATGTTGATCAGTTGACCAAACCTGGAAATGGTGAATGTTTTGTCCACAAACCAAAATTATTCAGTTTTAATTACTTATTTATTATATGGAGCAAAGGAAGCAGAACATATTCACATCTAAGAAGCTTAAAAATCAGTTTATTTAAAAACAACAACATCAAACCAATTAATCGACTAACAAAAGACCATTCATTTAATAATCATTGCAGCCCTACATTGCTGTAGATTTCCTCGCCCAGGAAACATTCAATAACATTATTTGTGACTTATTATTTTTTCAGCTGTGCGTTGCTAATCACCACTGCTTCACGGTACTATGCGGTAACAGTCTAAATACAGCATGCGCATGCGCGGTAATGGTGCCAATAGAATCAACTATACGCGAGACACGTTATAATTCTAATGTGTCAATGTCAACTTTGACAAATTAATAATAACATGTGTAATAACAAGAGTAAGTTACGCTGTTCTGAAAACAACAAACGTCACAGCGAGTAAACGCTGCTGCTTCTAATGGTGAGCTGTGGCTACATTCACACAGCACGTCGACACAAGAAGCTCATGTCAGCGCTGTATTTTTAAAATAACACCCAAACAAACCTCGACACTGATACAACACACAAATATAAACCAAACCAGGCCAATGACAACGCGACACAATCTCACTACAGTCTGAATTCTAACAGAGAGACGAGTGCAATAACATCACAATGAATCGGTCTGTCATGTGTGGCAAGAAGGCAGAAAGAGCAGCCCGCCATGTTACGTCCGCCTGCTCACATCCACACAAGTCAAGTGGAGTGTTTCGCTGTACTTACGTGAGATAACGGCCAGAATGTTTTGGAAAATCGTCTTCTCTTTTTCGGCGGAATTTTTAAAGAGTAGTGGGAACACCGATAAAAGAAAGACAGAGGGCTGTTTCGGCCATATGTCGAAGATAAGGGACGAACGTCGGTGGGTTAACGTCTTCTCTCGCGGTCGCAGGGTAGAGCGCTACTGGAAGACAGAGCACGGGAAGTGGAGTGGTAGTCAACGGCCCCTAAAGGGGCGGGACTCAATGTTCAGTTCCACCAATCGCCTCTGTGCATTTCTGAGTACATTACCATATATGTATTTCCGAACATCGCTCGCCGCAAAAGATCAGTGATGTTTGTTCACGTTACGTAACCATGAATTTTCCGTAGATGGTCTCGCCTTTCAGTCAATCGGTCCTCATGACCTCTTCAGCGCTTGTTTTTGTGTCACATAAACTTTCGCAATTTCACTCACTATTTATAAAAAAATGTTGTCACTGATTCGATTTTTGATCCATAAAATTAATATCTTGGCATGAAGGGACTTTTAAAAACTTAAATTAAAGAAATAAAGTTGATTGATTTAACTATAAAACAGCTTCAAGAAGGTTAAATAACATTAGACAGCTGTTTGAAAGTATAATATGCATTCATTGGAATGTATGCATCCTACAAAAGGACATAAATGTTGCACAGCAATAAAAAATATTTGCTTTTATCAATGACTTTGATAAATGCAAAAAATGTCGCATAGAAACCGGCGGAAAATCAAAATGACACACTTAACTTAATTGTTCTGTCCAAAAACATTCGCAACATTCACAACAGGTGAATCATTCAGTAGCTTTTAACTAATTGATATTGATAAAATAATCAATAAATTGTTGCAGCCCTGATCGTAGAATTGATCTTTGCTCAAAATATTACTATTATACAATCAACTTACATATAATCATTGATAAAGAAAACTAAAAGTTGTCACATGGCCTCACCAATAAGAACATGACATTAGAAGCAAAACCTCAAAACAAATCTGTTTGCTCTTCCCTGTGGTGTGTAGTCCACCACTGCACATGGAGATCATTAAACATTACACTTTTTGCACGAAGGTGTGGCTGAAACTTTGTTCCCCTGTCTGAAAGCCTCATGGTAACCTTTTGCTTTGTTTGTTTAGCTGTTGATGCTCTTTCTTTGTATTCATTTACCAATGTGTTGCATAAACGTTGCATAAACGATGCAAAAATAATGTGTCTGTGTATTTAGTCTATTTAAAACTTAGTTTAAAACATATTTTGTGGCAGCATAATATTAGCTTTGTTATCATGACTGATTGGTAGCTTTTACGTTTGAAATCAAAACGTCATTAACATTAGAATGTATTATTATTTCAGTCATTCATTTTTTAATATTGTATAAAAAGTTAATTTCTACACCCACCATGTAAGGTGGTACAGTCGCTAGCATTGTTGCCTCACAGCAAGAAGGAACTCTGTTGAAGTAATGCCAATGCAAAACGGTTAGTTAAAGTAAATTAGAGGACAAAGTGAACATGACTCATGATTTCTGGCTCCACCTGTCTGTCTACCTTGAGGACATTTGTAGAATTCTTGCTGCAAAATGCAACATGAATGTTTTTTTCCACATTCATGTGCCTCAAGACATTTATGTGCTCATCTGTATGCCATAAATGCAACCGACAAAGAAATAGGACACAAAAAAACACTAATTGTTTCACTTTCACTACATTGTTGTTGTTTGTGTCTGATGGAATGTCAAGATTAAAGAGTTTAACATTTTGTAGATTAGACCTTGAGTCTTGGTCACACCCAACCACAGCCCACATGTTGATGTTTTTATGCAATCAAGTTCACTTGGAAGGAATTAATTTTAGCAAAATTTCTTTCATTAGACATGGTAGTCAGGAGTTTGGCACAGATTTGAAAAACCTCTGCCTGCAGCCACCTTAGTCGTATGACTTGTGTTGCTGTTACTGGTGCATTTCATCTGTGTATGTCTGTAGCCGTCTGCCTGTCTTATAGCTCTTATCTTTGTTTTATGACTGTCGCTCTTAAGGACACTATGTTCACAAAACTACATGGTCTTGAAAACAACCGCAGCAATCTGATACTAATCTGTGTCTCCCCCTAACTGGGTTAAATGTAAAGCATTCAATTTGTACCTTATTCAAACCCTGAAGTACATACCACAGGAAATCAAATTGGGCCAGAAGCTAAACAGTGGCCATAAATAACTCTAAATCTGTTTGAGACAAGTGGGTCAGTCAAGTTATTAAAGTAATGTTGTGCACTGTAACAACATCAGTGTAGGATACAAGATAAAATCAAAGGCAAAAATTGTAGACACTTGACAATAAAAACAAGGTGTGCAAAAAAGTACAATCAAGTTTGTTACCTTTATGTATGAGTTCTGTTTAAATTGAATTGGACAGTGACAGCAAAACTATCCCTGACTTTTAAAATGATAGTTTTGATTATTATTTTTAAAAAGGTATAATACTGCGTTGTAAAAGTATATCGTGTTTCAATGTTCACATCATTTTCCATGACCAAAAGAGATTTTGTTTGTGCTTCAGTTCCACTGAGTTTGGTTAAAACTATTCACTGTCTTCAGGGAAGGAAATTAAATAAGCATCCATAGATAAACAATCATCAGCATAAATAATCAATTCTCTATAGCCCAAGCATAAAACACTTGAGTGGCTTAATTGTTAGATATCAATGTTAGAATGTCAGAGGATTCGCTGAGAAGGAAATGTGGGGAATGTTCACTCAGATATTTACAAGGTAATTAAGAAACTGTGTGTTAACTTTAAAAAACACAACTATAAAATGTCTGATATGTACAATTTATCTTTTTATCATAAAAATGGGGATAACACAGGTGTTATTGACAAGTAATTACAATGAAATTAAAGAAATAAATAGTTTTTATTGACAACATCATTTACCAAGGCATTTGTGAAAAGAAAAGATCACAGGTGTTAATGCATGTGAGGTGTTTACATGAGAAATTAAACTTGTGATTATATTTAATAACTGTTAAATACTTATATCACCAGTGTTCTAAAAAAAAAGGAATTGTTAAAAAAGTGCTACAGCAGTTATTGACACCGGTAGTAGTTACATCTTACCATTAGAGGGCGATATTGAGAGAGAGAGAGAGAGAGAGAGAGAGACTCATGCAGCCTCACAAATTGGGAATTGTGAAGTTGTTGACAATTGCATTCAATTGAATGTTGAAAATAAATGTAGAAAAACTAAAAAGTAATGTCACCCAAAAAAATCAGGTCTAATAAAATGTATTTCTTAAGATATTCTATTTTTTATGATATTATGAATTACATGAATCACATTTACTTTTTAAAGTAATTTTCATAATTGTAATTTGTAATTTTACTTTTACTTAAGAATGTTTTTTGGAAGTTGTGTACCTTGCTACATCTGTTACTGAGTAAGAAAGGTCTGAATTAAAAACATTTTTTAAATCACACACTGGAAACTTTGGCAAGGACAGATGGATGATTAGGACAGGTGAAGGAATGATGAGGACAGGCAAATGAATGATGACAGGTGAATGAATGACGAGGTGAATGATAAGGACAGGTGTTAATTAAGGTCTCTGAGTGAGTGAGAAAGTTAAAGCATTTGTGACCTTTGACCCATCTTGACTGATACATTACAGTATGTGTTTTTTTTGTCAGCACTTTAAGTAAAGATTTTTACTAATTAAAAACAGTTAATGTGAGATTTGTAGACCATTTTTAGACCAGTACTTTTACTTGTACAGGTCTACGTACAGCTATATCATTTTTAATTAATATTTTAAGTACAGTGTATGATTTGATGTAGCAGTTGGCAAAATGTATGTATGGACATTTTCATTAAACCAGTTTTCTCTTGGGTAGACAATATGAGAATACAGCAATATACTCTATAAACATGACCGTTTAACACCTTTGCTGTCCAGGTGTAGCAGCTGCTTAAATCTACCGCTGAACACAAATATATTTGAGTTTGTTTGTTTTGTTTTGGTTGTTCTTTTTTGGGTTAATACGGAGACACTGAAAGTACCGACACGTTTTTCAGACACGTAAAGGCAGCACAGTTCGCAGCAGAGTCAGCGCATGTGCAGTACATCTCCTATGATCAGCTGACTGAGAGAAAGCTGTGTCGAAGGAGCTTCGGGCGACAACCTGCCGTTATCTGCGCTATGTAAGCGAAGCTGCGAACACTTCGCTGAATAAAAACCGTGTGGACCAAACACCGAACCCGCTAAATTTATCGGTGAGTGTGAAAAACAGTCCAAGTAATGACGTCGTGACGGCGCGAGACTGCAACGATACCAAGCTCGTGTCACAGCTGCAAGCTAACGCTGAATTTAACCATGTATTAGCCATGTTTATGCTGTTGTCTTTGGCTGCTTTTGATTGGAGGAGGCTCTACACGTGTCACCTGAGCAGCAGCAGTTCATGTGATGTCTTCTACAACACTGACTGATCATATGACACAATCAGCAGACATGTCTGTCCTTTTCCTGATGCCATCAGCTTTGTATTGCTCATTTATTTAGCCACACTGTGGGAAATTTGAGGAAGTCCTCAAATCTGAGGCAAAATGGAAGTCAAAAGAGGAAGATTATTAATGTGACTCTGATTCACACAGGGATAAATGCATGTGCAATGGTGGAAAATTGCTACTTATTATATTTAATCAACACTCGTAACACTCTGAAGTGAAGGTCAACCCTAAAACTTTATTCAAAAGTGAATTAATCAAAGTTCAATTTTTTCCTTTATTTTAATGTCTATTATGTAAGAATTTGTGACACCTAATAGTAAGATAGCAGATTCTAACAAACAGATGGCTGCTCCCTTTTATACAAATAAAAGGCTTATACAAAGCCAAAGGCTTTGGAAACCAAACAATTTTCTTTTAAATTGTTTGCTCATTTTACCTTTGGGACCAGAATACAGGAGTGAAATCTGGTTTCAGTTTTAATCTTTTATTTTAAATTTATACACCCTTCAAACATTACTATTCACCTTGATTTTAACTCTAAAGTCGCACAGATTTAGTCTCCATTGTCTGATATATTGCTTGTTTTGGTAATAACTTTGACGTCTGTGTTATACCTATATATATATATATATATATATATATATATATATATATATATATATATATATATATATATATGAAATGCCAACATTGTGACAGAAAAATCAGTGGATAACCTGGTTAGTGATAACATTCTGTCAAGAATCACTATTGTTCCAACTTAAATGGCTCATTAATCATGTACAAGGAATACCGTAAGGAATACCTGGTCAAGCACTTGAACTCTTGGTCATAATGGATGAATACACCCAGAAATATGAGGTCAGAGTCAGTGGTTGGGCAGACGTCACATCAGAGGTTTAAAAGTTATTTCACTCTATTCTCTTACTTGCAGCAGAGTCCCAGTGGACAAACCTCCTGCCAGCAGCCATGACAGAATTCTGGTTGATCTCTGCTCCGGGGGAGAAGACGTGTCAGCAGACCTGGGACAAACTGATGGTCGCCACCTCACGCACCAACAACCTCTCGACCAACAACAAGTTCAACATTCCCGACCTCAAGGTGAAACATAGCAGTCATGTGTAGCAGTGACCACTGGAGTGGACTGTCAGTATCTTTACGTGCAGAGTTTGATCAAGCTAAGGCCGTATTCTGACTAAGACAGGCAACTTGTCGAGTCTGTGTACATGCGGAGGAGAAACTAGATTTCTTAGCCGTGTACGCCTGACTCCGCCTCCACAGGTGGTTGCTCTGTTGTCCGAAGAAAGATGCAGCTGCCGTATGATTTTGGCAACAGAACTGCAGTTTATATATCATCTCCTTCTACTTCTGGGTCAAAGAGCGGGAGGAAATTTTGGTTATTGCGTGGAACGCCAAGTCTGACTCCAGTCCAACTAAGTGTATACATGCAGGATTAATCAGACTATGAATTGCATTATCCAGGTATGTTAGTTGGACTAAAATTAGCTCAATTTTAGTTGGACTAACTTGTGTGACGTTAATAAAACTGAATTATTGTCTTTGTCCGACTAAAACTGCACTTGCATGTAAAAAGCATTGAGTGAAGGGCCATGATGGAGCATTTTGTTATATTTATTTGCTCTGTGTCTTATCAGGTTGGAACCCTTGACGTCTTAGTGGGTCTGTCAGATGAGTTGGCTAAACTGGACACTTTTGTAGAAAGGTAAACTTTGCTTTTCCTAAGGTTGATTTGTACAGGTTTGTTTCCTAGAGAATTTAATAATAAATTAATAAATGGATAATTTATATTATTTATTTATTTATTTCATGCACAAATAGAAGAAAAACCTGTCAAGGTTAATATGAAAACCACACCATGAACATATACACTAGGTAAATGAATTGCATTCAGAAAAATAGCATGATTGAATAACTTAAAAGTTAATTCTGAGTTTGAAAAATGATTTCCTGATGTTGTGACCAATATTGTACATAAACAATAGTTTTATATACTAGTGCATTTTCTAGTTCCCTTTTGTGCAGACAATGACAGAAAAGAATCTATTAAATGTAATCCACAATCTCACCAGGATATAAATGTTTTTGACAACTTAAGCACACTGCTTATCCTTCATGTTGGTCTCTAAACTTTTTTCCTCGTCGTGTTTTGTCATCATCAGTGTGGTGAAGAAGGTTGCTCAGTACATGGCTGATGTTCTGGAGGACAGCAGAGATAAAGTCCAGGAGAACCTGCTGGCTAATGGAGGTAAATACATTAATGTTCTCAAGGCACATGCATCCTAAAAGTCTTGATTATGTGATGTGATGATTAATGCAGGTGGCTTTAATCTTTGTGTTTTACTCTTTCACAGTTGACCTGGTCACCTATATCACCAGATTTCAGTGGGACATGGCTAAGTACCCAATCAAACAGTCTCTGAAAAACATCTCTGAGATCATCTCCAAGGTAAATCAACATTAAACATACATTTTCTGTTTGGAACAGAAACAAACAAGCCGCGCTTATGTCTAACGGCAAAGATCTTCTCCTGCTTGGTTTCTAGCAAGTTACTCAGATAGACAATGATCTGAAGGCTCGAGCTTCAGCCTATAACAACCTGAAGGGAAATCTGCAGAATCTGGAGAGGAAGAATGCGTGAGTAAACAACATAGATGTCCTTTTCTACTTCTGTTCTGTAACCAAATCGCTATAAATGTGATATTATTCTGATTAGTGTTTATCTAAAGACAAACACTGAAGAGCTTTCTACTTGAATAACACTCAAGTGTGTGTTTTTCTGTTAGTTTGGCATCCCAGACATGAGCAGTACAATGAAAATTATATATTTTTCCCTGTGTCAGCAGGATTTAAACTACATTGTTGCCTCACTAATAGGACTGTCTGACCCAATTTTTCAAGACTTTGGATACTAGTTCTTATATCAAAATGTAAATATTTTGCAGCCTTGTTTAGATACTGGCAGAAGTTGTTTGTTTTTTTCTTGCACATTTGTGGTTGCACGGTGGTGCAGTGGTTGGAAAGTAGGCTCTGGGATATGCAGGTTAATTAGAGACATCATCTGTAGGTGTGAATGTGATCCATATGACTATATTTTATTTATATTTTTATTAATAATATTGGTGTGTTAGTTCTGTTTTCAATGAATGCTTTCTTCTTAATGATTGTGTAAGAGATATACCCTAAATACTGATTCATCTGGAATCCACTATAGGGTTAGACTAAAGATAGATGTTTATGTTTATTTTTTATTTTCAACCTTTGAATTTGAACCACACAACCACCCAAAGTGGCAGGTGACTACAGTAAAGGTGGTGGAGTTCAAATGTACTCTATATACATAGTATATATACAGTAAGAACAAGGAGTGTAAATGTTCAGGACTGACTCCAGCATCCATGTGACTCTCTAAAGATAAATGGTACAGAAATTAGATGGGTTAAGGGCTAGATGGGCTTCTGTATGCTGCATTGTGTATTTGGAGCATCTGTAGCTGTGGTGAGAAAGCTGAATGTTGAATTGTCTGTGTGTTGACATGTGTTGTCCTTTAGGGGGAGCTTGTTGACCAGGAGTCTGGCTGACATAGTGAAGAAAGAGGACTTTGTGCTGGACTCAGAGTATCTGATTACCATGCTGGTAGTCGTCTCAAAGTGAGTACAAGTTGTATACTGACCAGTTTATTTGGTTAAATAATTAACTTTTAATAAATTATTCAAATGTACCCTTTTAATAATGTGCATTACAGGAAATCAAACGAATATATTTTAGACATAGAAAAAAAGGTCAAATTGCATGCATGCAACAGAAGATGGTATTTGCTTTTTTGTTGTGTTGGTCCTGATCGGTCTTTTTAATTTTTTTCCCTCTGCACCAGGACAAACTATGCTGACTGGCAGAAGACGTATGAAACACTGGCTGAAATGGTCGTGCCACGCTCCACTAAGTAAGCATTTTTAGAGTCAAATGTATGAATGTATATAGTTTGTCTTGTAAATTGATTAACATTCAGTGTGCCAGAATTAGCCACATTCCAACCATCTCTCAATATTTAGTCTCTAATTTCTAATTATGTATCAATTTTCTTCCATGATATATGCAGAGGTTTGTGCATATTTTTGGGTTTTTATGTGAGTATCAGAATAAATTGTCCTCGTGCCCTGAGAGAAATTATTAAAAAAGAAAAACAGAGAGGAGAAATACAAACTGTGTCACTTTTAAAGTCACAGTTTGTGTATATGTCCTCATATCAGACTGTTATCTTCCTCTTCTTCCTCTGTTCCTTTAGCTTTGATTAAAATTGGAAACATTTCACGGTTGACCTGCAAGAAGCAATTGACTCGCATTAGAATAGAAAACCTTATGTGGTTGAACTGTAGAAAGGGATTGACCTTTTGCTGAGACGACCTGAGCGATTTGTGATGTCGGTTGTGGGCTTTTGGATTGACATTTCTCAGTATGATGTCGTAACCTAGCAACCTGTATTTCCACAACAGATATGGGGAATCGGGGATCTTCTAATGATCCCCCAAGAAAAATACAGAAGTAAGGACAGGATGACTTTTTTTACAGATTGTTTTTGGATTTTGTTTTGTTTTTATTTTAAGCTGGCCACGCAGCGGAGGAGTGGCTCGCACTGCTGCCGTACAGCAAAAACTGTGACACTATCTTTTTTTAAGCACACCTATTCAGTTAACTGCACAAGTAACAATAGAATGATACAGATTCTTTTTTGCTTTCAAAAGCCTCCTCCCAAACATAATGGCAGAGTATAATTAACGTGGTAAGCTAAATGGATATATTTATCTGTTGAAGTTGCTAAGGATGTACGGAATTAGAAATGAGCACATTCGAGGGACAGCTCATGTTGAATGGTTAGGAGATAAAGTTGAGATGGTTTGGTCACAAACAGAGGAGGGACAGTGATGATATTGGACAAAGGATGTTGAAGATGGAAAGAGAAAGGTTCATGGTTCACTTTTTCAGTCTACTCTAAAGAGTTGTAATTGAGACTGGGACAAATGAGTTCTTTAACTGATTAGTTTTGCAGCACTGAACTCTGTATCGTCTGCCTGACGGTAACCACTCACATTGACTGTGACCAACCTCATGAGTTTGGATATGGGAAAACACTGAAAATTTCCCAAAATCAGGCTGATATTCAGTACCATATTTTCATAATATGTTATGGATAGACATTGTAGGTTTGCAGTCTTTAGTGTGTGAGGTGCTGCTGATGTGTGTATTCCAGCTCTCATGCTGCCCTCTTGTCTTGTGTCCTCTCCTCCAGGCTGCTGTTTGAAGACAACGAAAGTGGTCTGTTCAGCGTCACCCTCTTCAGGAAGGCTGTAGATGACTTCAAACACAAGGCCAGGGAAAACAAGTAAGTTTCTCAATTTCACCTTTCTCATAAGAGTAATGGGCTGCTCAGTGGGAGTTGATTTAATGACGTACAAATCTAAAGATATTTGTTTCAAATTAAAAAAAATGTATATTGTTGTCTTCTGTGATTCATTCATTTGTCATTATCCTTTGATAAATCATCCACTGATTAACAGGAGCGAGGATAAGGTTGGTTGAAGTATGCTACCTATTTGGAAACACTCTATGTGCTAAAAAAGACCTTGATGCTATAATAAACACAGTTTGGTCAGCACTCAACAGTCTCTCCAATTAGCACGTCTAAAAATATGGCTTCATGACACAGTGGCCACGCCCCCACAGTCTCAGAGCAGAGAGTGAAGCTGAATTTCACATGATTTAAAACCTAATTTTTTTTTTAACACTTTGCAACATTCTTAATCACTCAAATTTGGTAAGGTGATTGCTAACACATTTTCGTGTGGGCTGACACAGTCAGAAGTAATATCTGTGTCACCTTTCAGGGACTTTAAGGTTAGGGTAACAGCCAAGAAAATGCATTATGCCAATGATGTTTCCTCACTAAACAGTTTTGTGTGTTTGTGTGTGTGTGTGCACGCGCGCATGTTAGCTGACACCTGACTGCCAGCTCTCTGCTGTGTGTCCTGACCCAGGTTCACAGTGCGTGACTTCCAGTACAATGAGGAGGAGATGAAGGCAGACAAAGAAGAGATGACACGTTTGTCCACTGACAAGAAGAAGCAGTTTGTACGTCTCCTCTTTTCTTTACAAACCTTTAACAGTTCACAACATTTTCACAATAAGCCATCAATAATCTATCTATCTATATATGTGTATGTGTATGTGTATGTATATATATATTTATATATATATATATATATATATATATGTATATATATATATGTGTGTGTGTGTATATATATATATACATATACATACATATATATGTATGAAACATAAACCTAAATATAGTTCACGAGTCGAGTTGCAGAAATACATTTGTTTAGTTTAAAAAATGTTTGATCAGTGTCAGCAGTCTTTCTCAGTATTAGCTGTACATACATTTTAAGGTGTTTATGAATAAATGCCAATGTTGAGACACCTGAAGCTCTAAACTGTTGGTATATGAGAGGGCACTGAAATCAGTGATTTAGCAGTGCATATTCAAGAAGTGTCTACATCTTATATAAGGGCATCATTTGTTCTCTATCTGTGTATAGTCAACATCAGAAAAGACAGCCGTCCAATGCGTCAACCACCATAAATATAAGAAATCCATAATTCTTTATTTGTTTAACCTTTATTTAACCAGATAAGTCCCATTGAGATCGAGATCTATTCTACAAGGGCAACCTCACCATAGGTCAGCAATGCACGTCATAATAAATACAATATCAATACACAGAGGGGTGCTGCTTATTTAAGAGTGCAAACCTGTGCTAAGGCCACTAAGTTTCTGTATCTGCATCATTACCGAAATCTATTAATTCCCTTCTGGCTCCATAATCATTATTTCCAGAAAATGTTAATCAAAATCTGTTTACTTTTTGAGTTGTGCTGCTCACAGACAGTCATGCAAAGATGGGTAAAAAAAGCAATACCTCTGTGGTGGAGGTAATGATGTCTAAAACAGTAATCATTTCAGCAAATCATTACTTTGTTTACCAGTAAATGATGTGTTTTTGTTCAGTTTCAGCTTATTAAGAGGCATATTAAAATGTTGCTGTGTTTGTAGGGGCCCTTGGTGAGATGGCTGAAAGTGAATTTCAGTGAAGCCTTCATCGCGTGGATTCACATAAAAGCTCTGCGTGTGTTTGTGGAGTCGGTGTTGAGGTGAGGAAGTTCACTTCACAGATGTGCTTTTCCTTCCATACGCTGGTCACAGCAAGTTCACAACTGCATTCATTTGTGCGTCCACGGACGTAAGATTTGTGTCATGTCCTTCATGTGGAAAACTGAAGAGAGGCAGCACTGATGGACTCCATTCATGTTTCATAGATATGGGCTGCCAGTCAACTTCCAGGCCATGCTGCTTCAGCCCAACAAGAAGAACATGAAGAAGCTGAGGGAGGTGCTGTATGACCTCTACAAACATCTGGACAGCAGTGCTGCCATCATTGATGTGAGTCAAAGAAAAAAAAAGTACTTTTTTGTTGAATTGTTGTGCATTTTTGATAGTTTTCAGGTTTACCACGTATCCTTATAAAGGTCTTTAAAGAAATATAATTCATTACTCTTGAAAATAACAACACATGGGAACAATTGTATTTTTTTTTTTTTCTGATTTTGTAAAATAATTTAAATAATTAAAAATAATTTGCTGCATATGAGCCACTTTGGTTATGTGTGATATCAACGAAATTAGCTGATTCAACCGATATTTATCTGAATGGCTGAATGAGGCATTGCTGTGTTTCCACCGATTGGAACAGTTCGGTTTGGTACAGTACAGTATGCATTTTCTTTGCGTTTCCATTAGGAACCATTAGTACCATAATAACAGTCCCCAACCCATTCTTTGGTACCCTTCCTTTGGGGTACCAGAGTAAAATGGTACAGTAACTGTGAAACCTTAAAGTTGAAAACTTGAAGGAACCATTGGTTTTGTAGATGACACCATAAGGACATAATTCACCAAAGTTTGTTTTGCACTGTCACCATGGTAACCGCAGCATTGGTGGGTATTAAAAGCAAATGCGGTGTCAGTTATGGCTGCACTCACTGCTCAACTCTCAACTGGAAACATGGCATCATCTGTGAAGCCACTTGTTGTACCCCTTGGTGCTCTCGTTACCATGGCTACAGTACATGACAGTCCATAACAAACTTTAGTGAATTACATCTGTGCAACATTCGCTACGGTTTGCCATCTGAAATACAGTTTCACTCATAAATTGTCTTTTCTGTTGTATCGCCAGGCCTCGATGGACATCCCAGGTCTGAATTTGAGTCAGCAGGAGTATTACCCTTATGTTTACTACAAGATCGACTGCAACCTGCTGGACTTCAAAGTCTAGCCACATTGCCATCATGTGTTCTGTTCTGTTTTGATTTTTCCTTCCTCCATTCCTTTACTTGCCTTCCAGTGCTTTTCCTCTCTTCCCTCCTCTGTTCCTGGTACATTCCTGGGTCGTAACTTTCATAGTTCGTTAGGAATCAGAGGACCGATTGGTGTTTATTTACGTAAGCTGGTCTCCAGTCATCACTTCTGTTTTATTATACTTGAACATGGGCCCTGTCCTCCTGTTGTCAGTGAGTGCCCACCAAATCACCAAGCACATGAAAATACTTCATTTTTATTTATTTTCATCCAACTTTACATGTAATCACATGGAAAATACAATGTGGGAAAACCTGGGGAGAAAAAAACATGTATGTTAAATATAGTATTTATTTAAAGACTCTAAAACTCAGTGAATGTGATTTTGTTTGTTGAATTTTTGAAGGTGACGTGTTTTTAGCTCCGTGTAAGGAATGTCTGGTTACAAGTTGATGTTGACCATCGTCTCTCCCTCTCAAACTATTAGTCCTGTGAAATATGGAAATGATTTTACAGTATGAAGAAGCAATACGTTTGCTGCTCGTTCTCCCTCTTGATTTCTGTATGTAGAACATTTTAAGAGTAATTATGATGAACATATGCGCAAATACTGTGACATCAGTATAACTGAAAAATGAACCACATATTTAAAATAAATGTGAGAATAAAAACTTTACGTGAAAGATACTTGGCTTCGGCTCACTTTGCTGTTTATGCTCACCGCCCTCTTTATTAGATAGAGCTTTTCAATGACAGCTACTCAATGTTTTTAGACATGTAGACATGGACAAGACAATCTGCTGAAGTTCAAACATACTGAGTGTTTCAGAAACTGCTGAGCTGCTGGGTTTACTCACAACCATCTCTAGAGTTTGCAGAGAATGTTCCGGAAAAGAGAAAATATCCAATGAGCAGCAGTTGCCTGGGAAAATTGCCTTGTTGATGCCACAGGTCAGAGAAAACAGAAACCCAAATAACCACTCTTTACAACCAAGGTATGTGGAAGACTCTGAACACACAGCACTTTGAGGCTTGAGGCAAATAGACCACAAGATGTTTTATTAAAGGTCCAGTATGTTAGATTTATGTTAAATTATCTTCATTCATTGAAATGATGTTTTTTTGTTGTTTTTTTTAACTGTACAGTCACCATTGTACGAATTTTTGTTTTTCATTACCCCGGAATGAGCCTTTATTTGGAGCGGAGTCAGCTATAAGAAGGCTGCCATTTTGGACCGCCATGTTTTGAGTTTTGATGCTAACTGAATAACTCTGGGGGGAGGTTTTATTCATGCACTTCTGTCATTGTTTTTACAGTAAATCAGTTGTACATGAATGGGTTTTATGGAACTGTTGCTAGGCTGTTTGTGTGTGCAAATACTGTTCGGAGCTAAAAATGACTAGCCTGAGATACGCTTTGATGGCCTGTCGCTGAGTCTTTTTAAGGGTTCACCGATCACGTATGGGTGACTTGCGCAGTTTTGACCTCTATGTAAGTTTACAAATAGTTGTATCACTAGTTTATCCACCTTGAAACAAATGAACAGTAAATAAAAGGGAATTCAACCCAAAGACCAAGTTTGCCTGGACAGTCATTCACTGAAGTGCGTTAAAACAAGTCTTCACCCGCACCCAGAGGCTACAATCAGGCCTGATTAGTCACTACAAGCAGCGAGAGAGCATTTGCATCTGCACACTCCAAGAACAGCAGCAACAAGCACCTGCTGGGCTCACATGCGCCCCCTATCAGTGCAGCAAGCTGCTGTCTGCCTCACCTTGTGCCTTTTCACTGCGGTTATATGTCCATAATATGTCACACGCATTTATTAAATATAATAGTCATACTGTGGGAAATCCGGGTGTATAATAATAATCCGGGTGTGTGAGGGACAGCACAGTTGTCTCTCCTGTATTTGAACAGGAAATGTGCAAATTCATGAATTTTAAGTGGACAGATTTATTTTATATTATCATAATTCGTTTTTTTTTTACTCTTCATGATGACCCGTGAGGCCGACATCCCTGATGAGACAGCAACACCACTTTCACTTCCGACCTCCAACTTGTGACGCAAATGGAACACAGGATGAGTTTTACACACTGGCCCTTTAAAGTGCAGAAAACAGCAACACATACTCATAATGTACTCAATAATGTGTGAGTGACAGTGATTGTGGTGGATATTTGCATGATTATGATGATGATGGTGGTGGTGGTGTAGTGGAAATGCTGACAGCGGCTGTAGTTGATTTTCTCCACAGCCAATCAGCAGTCAGACTGGATGCAGCTTTAACCTCCCACCCCCACTCCCCTGGATGACGCAGGTAGCCGTGGTATGTGTTCATGCTGCTGCTTAACTGATGTCTGTGGACGGCAGCGTCAAGCATCAGCAGCAGTATCAGCAGCAGCAGCTGATGATGATGGAGACAGAGACGAGGATGGAGCTGCTACAGTAGAGAAGAAGAAGGATGATGATGGTGATGATGATGATGATGCTGCAGATGATGCTGCAGCTGCCGTGGTGAGAGACCACAGGTGGAGGAGTCGTGTTTCACTACGTGTCCGCTGCGGCGTCACCTGCCGTGGATGATTTTTCTCATGGGTTGCGGAGGGAGTCGGGCGGACGTGATCGTCGAGCCGAGGTATCATGAAAGCTGGACCAGGGAGACGGAATCGACGTGGCTCACCAACACGGACGTGGAGACGCCTCTGCCAGTGGCCAACAGTAAGAAGTGTCGTATGGTTCATATTACAGACAAAAATACAGCCTCTGTTGCTCTGTAACACGACGAAATGACATATTACAGCGTCCAGTGAAAAGGTCATTATTAATCTAAAAGACGAACCGGTTGTTTAATCCCAGTGTGTGCCATTACTCTTCTTTGTTGTCTTCAAACTGAATGACGCCAGGACAGTAATCTCTTTATTTTTTATTACCCTATCAAACATACACTCACAAGTCACCTGTTCAACTTCAACTGCTGACCCAGCATGCAACAGCGTAGAGGATGACACTGCATGGCCACTACAGACACATAGCGGATCCAACAATAGTCCAAAGATAGACAGGCAACAGTGACTCCAATAACCACTTATTACAACACTCTGAACCTTGAATCAACTGCAGGAGACCACTCTGACTGCCACTCCAGCCACTTTATTACTGTAGGTGTCCTTTGTACCTAATACAGTGGCCAGCGTGTTAAAGTGTTGCAGAAATAGTGAGTGAAAATAGCCTGAAATATTATCGTGTGCACAAAACTGCTCTTTTCACGTCATCCTTAAAAAGTGGGCACCAGTATGTAAAGATTTGGACATACATGCAATACAGAGCACATCGAGATCAGTTGAACAGATTCTAATCTAAGGTCCTCACTGATGTCCACAGGTAAAGCTCTGGAGTCCAGTCTGAGAGAGAAGAGGACGGTGACCACAGGCACTCAGTGTGGGAAGCAAAGCCTCACCTCCACCGGCTCCAACCACCAGAGGAGGTCCAGACGCTCGCTGACTGATGTAGGTCTCACATCTGGTAGAGGTAGACTGATTATTGGTTGGGCTGAGTAATATTTGCCCATTTTTAATAATCAGAATTGATTCATTATTATATATCAATGGGCTTTTGTTGATGTGTTCTGTCTATTTAATATTTAGTTTATATAATATTTTCATTGAATGTTGCTCTGCAGTGCAGACCTTAAGTGTAGATTTGAGAGGCGGATTATAAATGTTGTTCAAAAACTGGTCACTGAGGTTAAGAAATGTTTGTGTATTTGTTTTTTGATAGATAAATAAATCAGCATCGTCCATCAGTTTTTGAATGTCACTCCAGTCTTGGACTGTTCCTGTGACATTCTACTCTACTCACACAATCATTTACAAACAGTGAACCCAAAACATGAATTCTCCTTTCTTTCTCTGTCCTAAACGCTGTGGGATACAGATGCAAGTCTGTGGTGAACGTTTGCCCAGAATAATCACTGTTTAAATGCTGTCAAAGACAGTACATCTGCGTCACGTCATACTGCCGGGTTAAGAGTAGAAATAGTGCGTAATACATTGTAGTGCATCCAAAAACTGGAATACAAGCTGCTGTGTGGGTGAGAATGTGTTATTCTATATTCAGCAATAATGATTCATCTAACCAATTAGAAGATTAACAGAAGAAGACATATATTGGTTTGGTCATGTGAAAAAAGAGATGATTTCCATTATTGTCTAACAAATTATCCTCAATGATTGAGGATGAAATCATTAGGAGTGGTTTTATGTGCATGGATAATGTAAATGTACATTAAATCAATGTCATAATTTTTTTAATATCTCTGTTCAAAAGTTTTATAGATAGTTGTACCATACTTGTGTTGCTTTAAGTGCAAAGAGTGAACACTGAGACAAGTAATTAGTTTAAAATATTCTGAAGCATTTTCTTCCAACCATCTGTTTGACTAACTTTTTTATCTCAAGAGCAAAGAAACTGAGTGAACTCAGTGTTCAGAATGCAAATGTATGTGTTTTATCTGGAATGTACCGCACTAAACATTTCGTGGCTTCAGTTCGGGATCTATTATAAATCGTTTTTTTTTTAAAAAGTAATCAGAAATACAATAGCCGTTTTCAGCGTCTCAGAAACAAAGCCTGCTGTGTTTCATTTATTTAACCCTCCACTTCAGGGCAGTGACTCAGGTCTGAGTCGACCAACTTCACCCACTCACTCTCCGCGTCCAAAGTGGTGACATTGAAACGATGTGACCTTCAAAATCATTCATCATTCATTTTTTGTTGTTGTTGTCGTTTACAGCAAACAGCTCGTGACTCCAAAAGGCGGGCATCAAAGGAGGCCGGCGTTCCAACGCCTAAGGACGGCCAGTCGGTCAACATCAGCGGCGGTGAAGACGCTGAAGCGGGCAAAGTGTGCGACGAAAGATGAGGAAAAGCCAAGAACCTGTGAAGCAGAAGATGGCCAATGCTGTTAGCAATTCACCACAAGATGGGGGTGGTGACTTAAAGACGTGTGTGGGTGACATTTGTGTGTGATTCTTGGCTGTCGCTCTCGGTGATTTACAAGCACCTGCATACGTCTCCATCCAAAGATCTCGGGATGCTGCATCCTCGCTGTGCCATTGTAAATGCTTGCATGAAGCCGGGAGTGGCTCACGGTCTGTGTTCACACTCTCCACCATGCTTGTGTCCCACGCTTGCGGTGCTGGTCGGGAATGTGTCACTGTGTAACGCCAGTTTGAGAGAAAGCCACACTGGACGGTTCCATGTGCATATGATAATCACAGTCGACACATCTAAGTGGGGCCTTCCTTAAGAGTTAGCTTCTGTTCTTTGTGCTTTTGTGTACTTTTCTTTGTTGTGAATGTGGGGCGTCGACGAGAATGGTGTTTCACCTCGGTCAATGCTGTAGATGATTTTCATTTAGTGTAACCTGAAGTGCTGTTTAGAAACGGAGATTTGGAGGTTGGAAAGCTTGAAGGCTTAAGACTCTTTTTTACAACCTTTGCAAGATAAAGAAACAAACACACCCGCATGTGCCTACAAAATCATTTACATTTGAAGTGCTCCTGTGTTCACTCTGAGAGTTTATTTTTTAACATTGTTGAATGTTGTATTTTCCAGTTCTCTAACATCTTTTTTCTTTTTAAATATGTATGTTGAATGACTGTGTGAGTTATTATTTACCACAGTGTACTTTCAATGAGTGTCATTTGTGTGGCTTATACTGATCTGCATGTATAAATCAAACAAAATGATGACAATAGTCTCTGCACAAATATTATCAGAGGCAAGAAGTTTGGAAAAAGAACGGTCAACAGCAGATGGTGCTGTTGACCGTCTTACTAACTGAAAACTCCCAGGACAACAACTATTGATTTTCATAATAGCTCTCTCTTCATTTCTGCTCTGCTGTTGCTTCACTAAGATAATGAAAGGCCAACTTTGTTTAGTTTTTTAAATGTCGAACCAAATTTTGAATTAAACGTACACGATTTCTGTTTATATCACGTAGTGAAAGCAAAACAAAGTGAATTTCTCATTTGCTATAGCCAAAGGTTATTTAGAATCAACTATGGATGTGTTAACATATAGTTAAGCACATTAAAGTTGTTTTTTTTTTCCCCAATTTTCCTCATTCAAACTCACATGATTATTATAATTTAATTTATTTGCTTATGGTAATCATCTTAAAAGGCCCTATGAAAAAAAAGAAAGAAAAGGTATGTATATAAGACTAAACATGAAATGGCAAAAAATAGACTATTTTTTCCATGAAATAAAACACATCACCCAACATTACCACTGTGAATTTGAATCCTTGTTTAATGATTTGATTGCAATTATTGTCAGTGTAATATGAGCTCGAATTCTGAGCTGCAGCCAGTCTCTAATCTGTAATCTGACTAATCTGTTCAATATATGCAGGGACAGGACAGACAGCAGATGGAGCTCTAGTAAAGGAAATGTGTTTAGCTACAGAGAAAAAGAAGCAAACATCTTTAATTATTACATTTTTTTTACAAATAGTGAGAAAAAACATTTAACATTTAATGACGAGCAGTTCAGGTTTCAGTTGTAAAACTTAAATAAGTTTGATAAATAAGAATTAACAATGGATGAGTAAAGCAATAGAAGTATATAATAATAATAATGTAACAAAATGCAATAACTGTACTACTATTACTACTATGATATTTAGAAATCAGTGTAGCCAAAGTCAACTTTATTGTCAGTTCAGTCACATGTACAAGACACATGAAGGTGTAGTCAACAAACAAACAATGCAACAGGTAAATGCAAGAATAACATTAAAGTATAAAAATACCTACTGGTCGATATAAGATAAAACATTTTATTTACATAAATACATAAATGTAATGCATTAAATAACAATTAACAAAACCAACTAAAACGAACCATATTAAATCAAAACTTTTGGGTCATAAAACTAATTTTTATTGACTTTGCAGCTCTGTATTGACAGTATTTTTCAAGTTTCGAAGAACACAAAATTCGTAACTGCGATACATATTAATAAATAATCATTACATAACAATTGTGTTCTTTTCTTTTCTCTTATATTGTTTTGTTCGATGGACCTTGAACTGCACACCTGAAGCTCGTTGGCGTTGATTATCCTGGATGAAAAGCGTGTGAACCGGCGGACACTGGGACCACGCGGAGCAGACTCAGAGCGCTCAGTCGCTGTTAACCGTTGTTGCTCCTCGCTCTCACAGAAAACACTGAAGACATAGAACCGCGGAGCATCAAGGAGACGCCACGGTGTCAGGTTAAAACCGTCCACAGACTACTCAATTCTGTCGTGTCCTACAAGGTATGCGGCTATAACTGTGTGAGGATGGCAAAGCGACCCGGGACTGAGGACGGGATGCGGACTTCACCTTCCATTCTCCGGGATTTCGTCGTCGATTTGAACATGGATTGCGGTGGGGGTGACGGAGCCGCGGAGGACGTCTCCCTGGAAGAAATCTTGACTCTGTACAGCCAGCCGATAAACGAGGAGCAGGCGTGGGCAGTATGTTATCAGTGCTGTCGGACACTGGCGCAGACACACCGGAGGAAAAACTCAAAATATGCCGGCGCTTGTGTGCGGAGGATTGAAGGACCCGGGGACGTGAGGATCAGGAGGGACGGGACTGTAGGACTGCGCTTTGATGAGAGCACAGGTAAAACGGCCTGGTCCTCACAGAGACGCGTGTCTGTCTCTGGTAAACACGACACCATGTCCTCAGGCTGTCATTTACCAGGGGTTTTTCCTTCGCGTCACTTACAGGCCAAGCGAGTGGAGCATCCTCACAAAGAGGCCATATTGTTGTGGCTTTCTGCTTCCAGCCATGTGGTGATCTTGTTTACAGATGTCTGGTGCGGTCGCTGCTAATGCATCATAAATTAATAATCGCTTTCCTCTAAGGGCTCCAAAACACTAAAGCTGTGATATGATTAATCGACCAGTCGAAAAGCAAATGAATCGCCAACTGCCCTTACTATGCGATGGGGTTTGTTTTCTTTGCTCATCTACGACGGTAAATTGATTTATTTGCCTCCATCACTCTGAGGTTTGAATTATAGGCTAAACAGCCAATATATCAACTGAGTAAATAGAGATGCATGATATTGGACTTTCTGCCGATATCCGATATGCCGATATATTGGGACGATACTGATGTTTTTGTCTGCGCCCAACTGTAGTGATATAGATATAAATATTATTCATTGAGGAAAAATAAATTAATGTAAAAAAGCAATGGTTGTCAAGGAGGTAGCAGCCTGTTGAACCTACTGTTTAGGGCTGAACAATTAATCGAAATTTTATTGAAACCACAATACAGCCTTATGCTTCTTAAATGTAACTATTTTCTGGTTCTTCACTCCATGTAACAAAAATAGACTGAATTGAATATGAAAATAATTATTAGTTGGGCAGCCGTCCCTGTTCACATTATCACTCTAAAAAATATGGTTTAACATATTTAATAGACTTGTATACATAAACAGGCTGTATTTCATTCCTCCATTTAATACGTGTTTGAAAAATTAGCCCAATGTTAGAAAAAGGTGCATATTTTCAATACATTTTCCAAGTGAGAAACTTAAAATCCTCCTTAAAAGATTAGTAGAAATCTTAAGGACCCGAGATGTTGCCTCCCCCTTATGGCACTTCAAAATAAACCACTAATACTTTATGTCGGCGAGCCAACAAACGTTTTCAAATGACCAACATGAAATGTTATGATTTTGCCCATTTGGTTATTGTGATAACAGGAATTAACCGTGATCGTCTTTCTTCTAGAAACTATTACCGCCATGCAGTAATGGCACTATTGCATGCTGGGCTTGTTCCCTAGGTTACTTGGGGTGCATGTTTTGAAATTAGGCTCCTGCAGTGTCCGTTAGCTTCAGTAAACAATGAACCATGTGATGCAGAGTACCTTGAGTGAGGCTATTATCAAGACTGCAGTGAAACTACACACCAAATACAGATTACACATTGAGAGTAAAAGCTCCATTTGAGTCATGTATATAAGGCACAGTTGAATGGGCGTTCAGTGATTCCGTAGTTCTGAGCAGGATGTTTGATACATGAGACACTTGTACCTGAGGCGCATGTGAAAAACGAGGAAGTGCAAATAGTTTGAATGAATACAGTACAGTCAAAGATCAAAATGAACCTGCACGTATTTTGCACACAGTTAGTGTTTCACATTTGTATCAGAGCTTAAATAATTTTACATTAACTTATCATCATTTACTTATGTACTATTACTAGTTTTTCAGTTGTAATGTCATTGTCCTGTTGATGTCACACACTGCCATTCCTTTTATCTTGCATTATTTCAAGCTGAAAGCAGTCAAAATTCTCTGGATTTCACAGCCTACCTTGAAAATCTGGTATAAAATACTCTACAGACTCCAATCTGGAAACCAAAATAGAACTCTGTGATGGATATCCGGTAACCATCTTCAAACATGATAATTAGAGAATCATCAGAGATAATCATTACATGTTCATCAGGTCACGTGTGAAGAGCCTCGTACCTTTCAATTTGCATGCCATGAATGTCTGTGAGCTAAAGTTGGGTGTGGGAAAATGATGTCCGTCTGTCAACAAAGCAACTGAGTTAATGTCCTCGCCGTCTCCTGGGAAACTATTAGCCACACTTGAGTTTATAAACACACTCTCTCAGCACTGCTGAGCGTTGCTGTGTGACCAAAGATAGGGAGGAAAAAAAAACTGATGTGAGGCTTTAGGAGTGTGACTGCAGATGAGATTAGAGATTATTGCCGGAATCCTTTGCTGTCTCTCTACATTTGTTGAGGTAATTTTGGGACAGCTTGATCCTCTCCTGGTTCTTATTAAGCCTCCAGTAGTGCAGCCGACAGTTGCAGAGGCTACTATCCACGTAGAAAAGCAATGCTCACGTAGCCTACGTATGGCCTTTATTTTGTGTGAGTCAGGAAAAAGGTGTCATGGTTTGGCCAGTACTAGGACCACAACACTGAGCTCCACAGCATCTCTGGCTCACATTGCGTTGTGTAAAGGCCTTGTTTACAGCATCTCGGTAAACAAGGACGAGTTTATCATCGTGATTTATTGCAGAGAGAATCCTACTAATGAGCAGCATAGAGCTCAAGCCAAGTCTCGTTTTAGACTTGATTCTAAATTGAACTGATTTTGTGACCTGATCTGCAGTCGGGTCAGTCCATGTGTTGAATCTGAATGATGCAGCCAAATGAAGCTTGTTTACCCCAGTGAATTTTTTTTGGGATTTTGTTTCCTTCTTGACGATTTTGATGCAAAAAGTATTTTAAATGAAATCATATTCATACAATTAAATTGGTTAATTAGCTCCTTGAGTGGTGTAAGGATGTATCCTCTTCGTTTAATTGATAAAAGATTTGCCACTTTTACTTATTAGAAGTCCGCAAAACTGACCGAGATATGCTCTGTGTGAGAGACGAGGACCTTTGCCAAGCTGCCTCTGCTTTGCTGACAGAAACAGAGGACCTAGTGTTTCCCAGTTGACTATTGGTTTTTCCTCTGTTTCTGTGACTTGTACTTCATGAAAACAAGCACCTCCTGTCGGTGTGTCTTTTTATAAATGGCAGACCACGTCGGTGTGTCTTTTTATAAATGGCAGACCACGTCAGTGTGTCTCTTATTTATTTAGGATGACCTCATCTCTCATACTGTGGACTTGTGTGAAGGTCTGTAGTTATACAGCTCTGATTGTACTTTCACCCCTTAATGTTGCCGTTCCTTTGACGGTTGGCTTTTGTTCATATCAGTATTGCTCATAAACACTTGCCGTGTCAAATAAAAACTAAAATAGAACTAGTTGCTTACGAGAAACGTTTGATTATCACTCTATATAATTGACCTGAATTGATTGTTGAACAGTCCTATGCGCTTCTTGATTTTAGAAGAAAACAAAATTAAGAACATGTTAATACTGTAAAAACTAAGGAAAGGCCATCAAAGAAGACCTTATTGTTTATTCACTCAGTTTCAACCATCATCTGCAGAGCTGTGATCATGTACTCCATCTTCATCTCCTCTTGTTTAGTTACATTTGGTCTCATTCGCTCTCTGCGCACGAGAAGTTCAATATTTCATCTTCTGTTTAATGTGTGAGCGTTCTCTGTGTCTATTCATTCTTGTGCAATATATTATATGCACATGTGTGAATAATTCATAGTGTGTGTTTGCCCTTTTTGATTGACTGGAACAAATAACTACTTGCCCAACTAATAACCATCTTCAGTGTTAATAAGTGTGAATAACACTCTCCTCTCTGTTCTCTCATTGCAGATAAATACAAACCGGCTCCCACGTCATTAGAGGTGAGTTTTTCCATGCTGGAAAATGACTGTTGCCTCAGTTAGTTTTCTATTAACTCAGATCCAGCAGCAACACCCAAGACGGAATACACTGGTTTAAAAAAAAAACTTAATTAATTCAAGTCATTTATTTAGGAAAGTTAATGCATTTTAATGTATTCAACGCATTTAAGTTTAAATTTTCTAAAATACACAAACGCAACAAGAGTAAACCAATCTACATGAACAGATGTGCACTCAAGGATGGGTAAGGCTAAAGGGCAAGTGCATCATCAAGTGAACTGACCATTTCTCAAACTGTTACTGTTCAACAGCTCGATGGCTTCCAGAATAAACCCAGACTTCAGTTTTGTTTTACACACAGGCAGTGTAAATCACTCTGCTGATGGTAACAGCTGTAACTCTGGTTATTTATAATCTTATCTTTTGGGGCTTTAGTTGTCTAATTTATTTTTTTTCACAAGTGTAAAGCATTGTTTCTCGGATAAACTGAGGCTAAATAGTTTAATAGTTATCACCGCTTGCTCAACATTGATGCTATAGGTGAGCAATTAGACTGGTGTGGCCTTGAGGAAAACATTTTCAATGCAAGGCAGTCAAGTTCCAAGATGTACTCTATCCTAGACCTGGCAAACAAATTAAAGAAGTCTATATTTAACATGAGCCGTTCATGTTAAATATAGACTTCTTTTAAGTTTTAACTCTTTCAAAGAGATCATTGCTTGTAGTCATAACTATATGGTATGTGGAGTCAAAGAAAAGAAATGGACGTTGTCGGCTTGAGAAAAAGATTCTTAATTCATAAACGGGTAATCACTAACATCTCAGAAGCATGGGAAGATTTACAGCAGTAATATAGCAACATTTCAATATTGTATGCCAAATTAAGAAGGCTTAAAATTCAACAAAGTCAAGATGTGCACACTCAAAATACACTTTGAGTGTACACAATTTTGATCACATCTCCACTATAGGTTGAACCCAGTTTCTCTCGCTCTCATGGCATCCTTTAATGTGCTTTTCCTTGAAGCTTGAGCCCTGACCTATGAGACACTAAACCGTGGGAGTGAGCTTTGTACGCATGGCACTCTCTACTTTGTTCTGTGGTTTGTTGTGTGAGCTGCACCCTAATGCAGGAGAGCACTTAAAAGAATGCATGTCTTTGTTGTTCCGCTCTTTTTCATTCAGGAGTGTGTTTTTTTTTTCCTCTTTTTAATCATTCTACACTGAAACATAAGCACCAGAAACATGTGAAGGTTATATATGTGGCCAGTGTGTGTTTAGTCTAGCAAGGTGCATTGTGTAATCAAGGGAGGAGAAGTTTCTGCTGTGTACACAGGCTAATTACACACAGTCCCGTCAGCTCCAGTCGGATCTTCCCTCATGTTTGTTAGCGTGGTTCATGTGATCTCAGACATGCATGTGTCTACATGACCGAGTAGGAATTGGAATTCCACCATCAGCTGACATTTGGATCATGAACAAAATCTCATGGCTGAACTGTGACCTCACAGCCTGACACTGCTCTCCAGTGAATCTTAACTGAGAAGATATAAAATGAATGTGCTCTCGTCTTCGTCATTCAACACCATATTTTGCTCATAATATTTTTTTATTTACTGCTGTGGTTTTACTGGATTTCTCATCACATCATGACATGTATTGTGGTGCTGCTCCTGAGCAGGGTGTGTTTGGCATTGTTGGTGTTCTTCTTGCCTAATGGTTTGTGCATCGGCATAACAGACGCCCTACAGAAAAGACCCATGTGGCTAAACCTTGAGCACAGCCCTTGTTTCTTTGGTTTCTGAGTAATCTTGCTGATCGCAGTCAAACCACAATGAAAACATAACTTCCTTGTTGGAGGTAATGACTCGTCACCTGTGTGAGCTCTCTGTTTGTGAGGAACACGCTTTGCTTTACGGCACTGCAAGCAGATGTTTATCATGGCAGCGCTGGTGGAAAAAGAAGCAGAGAAAACCGTTGTCGGAGGATATGAGGAAGAGGAAATGACTGTCTGACCGAGTGGCCACACACGAGTAAACATTGTAGCAGCTTTTTCCAGAATTTTTTCATTTTTTATAATCCAGAGAACTACTGGATCACTGGATATAGTTTTTTTTCCCGGACCATTCTCTGTAAGCCCCAGATATGGTTGTATGTGAAAATCCAAATAAATGAGCAGCTTCTGAAATACTTGTGCCCTAATCTGATGCTTGGTTTGAACCTAACCAGGTCATCTTAAACCATGTCTACATGCCTACAATGAATGAAGTTGCTGCTACGTGATTGGCTGATTAGACGTTGGCTTTAACGAGCAGTCTGTCGCTTAACAGGTGTACCTAGCTTAGCGAGTGCATATTTGTATATCTTTGGCTCAAACAAATTGCTGAGGTTGTGCGTGTGTTTGGCCTGAATGCCAATCATGCCATCACCCTTCAACAGTCATCAGTTTGCTCTCGACTGACACTATCATGTCAACTCTGATTTGGAGACGATGGAACATTTTCTTTGAGGGGGTCAGCTGTCAGGGTTCAGTGACACCTAATTTGATTTCCTGTATGTATCAGTGAACTCTGTGTTACTTTTTGTTTTTATTGTTATCAATCATGACATTGACAGGTTGACTTAAAAACACCAATACAGCTTGTGCTACGATCTCTGATCATATTTTGGCTCATATGGACATTTTCACAGCAACTTCAAAGCCAAAGGAATGGAGTTTTAGTAGTTGGTATTTATTTATATCCAGCCCTTTCCAGTATAAGTGACTTCAAGCCTTCAAACTTGACAATCTTTGACCAAATATTGTCTATGAAGACATGAAAGAGCAGCCTTATGTTCTATGTTCTGCCTGTTTTCTTTTGCTCCATATGACAAAGAAATCATTAAAACATCATCATTTCCAGGTTTCAAAAACAGTGATCAACATT
Source organism: Solea senegalensis (assembly GCF_019176455.1). Classification (NCBI taxonomy): domain Eukaryota; kingdom Metazoa; phylum Chordata; class Actinopteri; order Pleuronectiformes; family Soleidae; genus Solea; species Solea senegalensis. The sequence goes on along the minus strand of NC_058039.1, from coordinate 7,893,884 downwards.
TTATGGACCAAATGTTTACTCGATTAATCCAGAAAATAATCATTAGTTACAGCCTAGTTCTGCCCCAACTAGGAAAGAATAGTGATGCTGCAGACTGTAAATGGCAAAACATCAACTCTGGCAGTGGAAAAACCTCCTAGATTTAGCTCTGGTTATGTAACCGTCTGTAGTGGTGGCTTTGCTCTACTACAGAAGCAGACTGCTTATCTGTCTGCTTTGTGAACTCGGATGTCTACAGTGATGCCTCGGGTCACAAATGGTGACTAGAGTATGAACGTGTTTAAGTCATAGCTAAATATTATGTCAGACCAGTTGAAATGTTCAGCATGAACAGGCTTCTGCACTGAACTGTGACCCTAATTAGAACTTTTTATACTTGATACTTATTCTTATAATCTTATTTAATTTTCTCCATGTCCTGATGGTTATTTTAGACATAAATGGCTTTTCTCCATTTTGATGTGTACACATTTTTTAATCTACCATTGAAGTTTTGCTATGTATTGGTTGGTTTGGGCTTATTGGGAAACTAGCTCTGCTATGATAAAGATATGACCACATCCGTTCCTTCAAGAGTTTGTTATTTATGAGTAAAAAAAAATAGTTTTAATGTTCATCTAAATGATGACACCAGTCTTCACTGGAGATTCTCTAGTAATGAAACAAGTCATTGTTGGAAAACCACATGACATCATGCATCAGCGCAGTGTGAGAGAGAGCGAGAGAGAGGCTGGAGTTAAAGACTGAATGGAAAGGTTCACATTTGTGGGGATGCTCAAAGAGGTTTTTTCTGCTTCAAGCCAAACTCCATTGATTAACTGTGGAAAAAGTCCACAACTCGGCTGCCAGGTTTTGAACTAGAATGTAGAAACATGATCACATCCAGCCGGTTTACCCTTATTTATACTTCAACCCACTTCAGCACTGAAGCTCAGTTTCTTTTGACACCCTCATGACTCTTCCCTCTGCATTTCCTATGAAGCATTTGAAAATGTGCTTGTTCTCGTGACTACCTGTGGTTGGCCAAATCTGCCACCGATGGAATCATTGTGGCGAGCTCCCACCTTCTCCTCGGTGGAGTTCAATTTTAGTTAGTGGTTCAGCCAGGACCTGAAGCCCAGCAGTGGGTTTTCTGCACGTCATAACCAACTGTGTATCCACAAACTGGTTCCCTCGCCTCCTTCATCCTTTACAAATTACTTTGAGTCACAAGTCTTTGTATGAGATTATGATGCATAATTAAATTGAACAGTTTTTCCTCCTCCCTCTTTTAGACGCCTATTCCTCATACCTTCTGATTAAACGCTCCAACAGTTTTTTCTGTGATAGAAGGAACACAGCTGTTGAGATGCTGTGGTTTATCCAGTTTTTACTGTGTATTTGGCAAAATATATTATAATTTATGCCCCAGAGTGTCTGACATTGTATTTGAGTCATGTAATCAATAATACAAGTGATGTGCAAAGTAACTAATATTATATAAAGAGTATTTTCCCCACATAATTCAAACAATGAATAAGACCCTATGGTACTGTCTGTCACGCCGACATGCTGTACCGTACCATCTGCATGCATTGTAGTGCATGCCGTCCTATAGATGGATTATGAGCTTACATAATAAGACGTTAAGGAAAAGAATATTTATTTTAGCCCTGGCACAGGATTATCAACGGCACACAGATGATCTTGATAAATGTTAACAGTGTAACATAACACAATAGATCTTTGCTCAGAAAGAATAGGATCGATAGAGTGTTAAGAAATTCTGGATGCTTTTAAACACCGATGGGAAGGTGCCGTAATATATATTTAACTTATAATTGATCTTAAATGTGTCCTGTTGACACCCTCTGTCCTTTCTCTTTTGTACACCACTCCCAGGCTCCATACACAAGCACAACCATGCCAAGCAATACCAGCTTCACCCACATCATGTTGTTTTTGGTTGCCTCCCTTTTTTTTTAACAATAGTTCTCCATTCCTTTCTGTATCGGAACGTACAGTACACTAAATGAGTCATGGTATGCTGCCGTTTATTACATTACCTCCACCAAAAGCTCTGAGGTGTAGCTCCTCCTACATGTAGCCCTGCTGTGTTGTCATGTCGTGCACTGAAAACACTGCGCTGTCACTCATCATTACAAGACCTTTGAACCTGACTATTGCCTAGGACCATGGTTCTCAAACTGTGGTATGTTTACTGAGGCCAAAACAACCTAACCTTAACTCAAATCTAACACAATATCATACGTGAGTCATAATATTATAATAACTTAAAATAGCTGTGTATTTTGTAGTATATTACACGACGTGACAAAGCGAACATACCCAAGGAAGAATTCAGCCTATAGTTACCTCAGGATTGACCTCCCAAGAACATTCAAGTAGGACTACACCTACATTTGATTAACAATCAATTGGTATAATAAGTGTAGCTCAAGTATGAAAACCTTTTGGTTCCTTATTGTTCTTTTGACAGTAAACTGAATGTCTTTTGTTTTGTGGCCAAAACAAGATTTTTTTTATGACCATCTTCTTTCTTCTCTTTTGAGATTTGAAAGGTCACATTTTTTTTTTACCATTTTATGTTCTAGAATAATAATTAGATTCACCATTTGATTAATAAAATAAGTGTTACGTGTAGCTCTACTTTTTGAGTCAGCTGTGTGGGAACATTTTGTTCATTTGTCTGTCCAGGAGATGTCCATTGTGCTGTGTGCATATTTATTTTTTTTGAGAGAGAGCAATGATCAGATTGAGTCAGGAGAGGACACATCGGTTGCAAAGCCAACTGGATGTGCTGCTGTGAAAGAGAACCTTTGTCTCGTAGTAGTTCAGTGGAACTTTGAGACATTAGGATGAGCTGGAGGAGGCTGCAATAAAAGACGTCATACCCTGCTGCTGATTAATGAGGGAAATTGTTTATTAAATTAATAAAATCATCCTTGTTTGGAGGAATGCTGGGACCTTATTTTGGGGACATAGTGAACCATCTTCCTGTCTATTTAGTTGAATTAACTTTACTGTAAAAAAAAAGAGTTGTTTATCCAACTTGTTTGGGGGTTGCAATGAAATTAAGTTTGTTCTATGATGATGTGCCAGTGCACAGTCAATTATAGATCAGCAGGAGCTGAGAACACGTACATAAATGACATTCCCTCTCGACGGGCCAAAACATTTTTAGTTGACTTCAGATGAACCATAGCTACAATATATTGAAAAACCTTTTATATCAAGCTTAACAAAAATAAAAGTTCTATGTTGAATGAAATATCTGAATCCAGTAAAATACACAGATAGCTGTTTTAAATTGTCGCTCCTCCTTTTGTACCTCATGTGTCTTACACATAAAATAAACACTACAGAAAATGTGCAATATCACATTTGTTGTTTGTCTCCCACAGGTTATCGACTCACTGGGTGTTATGATCTACAAAGCTCTGGACTATGGTCTCAAAGAAAACGAGGAGCGTGAACTCAGCCCGCCGCTCGAGCACCTGATTGACATGATGACCAACCACAATAAAAGTGAGAGCGACCCCTGTCCCGACGAGGGCTACGAGGCTACTGAAGAAGAGGACGAGTGTGAGGAGGAGGAAGAAGAGGAGCTTGTATCTGCCACCACCAACTGCACGGTCGCCAGAATACGCAACTATCGAGATCTTATCCTGGTAGGTTGTTTTGTGAAATATCTGTAAGGATCTGTATTTTTTGTCTTTCCCCACATTCTCACATCAGGTCTGTCAACAAAGCGGTTTGTCCATATGTCATTATCGCTCCAGCTCTAAACTAATTCCCCAGATGAAGGCCGTCAGGCCGCTCATTCCCCAAGAATCTTCAGAAAAAGGGACTAGTCGTCGTCGTTGTCGTCGTCATCACCATAGGTGAGGATAGGAACGAAGATTGACCAGTAGATCGAGAGCTTTGCCTTCTGGCTCAGCTCCCTTTTCATCACAACCGTGCGGTAAAGCAAATGCAGTACCGCACCAGCCGCTCCGATTCTCCGGCCCATCTCCCGCTCCCTCGTCCCCTCACTCGTGAACAAGACCCCGAGATACTTGAACTCCTTCACCTGGGGCAAGGAGTCATTCCCTACCTGGAGAAGGCCATCCACCGGTTTCCTGCTAAGAGCCATGGCCTCAGACTTGGAGGTGCTGATCTTCATCCCGACCGCTTCACACTCGGCCACGAACCGCCTCAGTGAGCGCTGAAGGTCACAGGCCTACGAAGCCATGAGGACCACATCATCTTTAAAAAGCAGCGACGTGATCTCAAGCCCGCCAAACCACAACCCCTCTCCCCCATGACTACGGCTCGATATCCTGTCCATGAAAATCACAAACAGGATTGGTGATAAAGCGCAGCCCTGGCGAAGGCCAACACCCACAGGAAACAGGCCTGCTTTAGTGCTGAGAACCCTGACACAGCTCATACTTTGGGCGTATAGGGATTGGATGGCCCTAAGTAGTGCCCCCCTCACCCCATAATCCCGCAGCACCTCCCACAGTATCTCCCTGGGAACCCGATCATACGCCTTCTCCAGGTCCACAAAACATGTAGACCAGATGGGCGTACTCCCAGGCCCCCTCCAGGATCCCTGCAAGAGTAAAGAGCTTGTCCGTTGTTCCACGACCAGGACGGAATCCGCATTGTTCCTCTTGAATCCGAGGTTCGACTACCGGTCGAACCCTCCTTTCCAGTACCTTGGAGTAAACCTTACCAGGGAGTCTGAGAAGTGTGATGCCCCGGTAATTGGCACACACTCTCAGGTCCCCCTTTTTGAAAAGGAGGGATGTAATTTGCAATTTTGAAGAGACGTATCATCCAAGACAGCCCCTCCACACCCAGAGCCTTCAGCATTTCTGGGCGGATCTCATCTCGGAATCATAGCTGTGTAAACACACTGGTATTTGGGGAATAGGCTTAGAAACTTTCACAGCCTGTTCCCTCCATATAATAAACCTGTTCTAGAACATAAATATAAATGTTTGGTATGTTTGCTGCCAGTGCCAATCCGGTCTGGCTTGGCTCTTCATTCCCCCAGTAATGTTTCCACTAACTTTAAACTGTAATATGTTGGTGTGACGTGGATGGATTAGACCACAACACTTTCACGAGCGACCTCTTTCCCTGCTGATCTGTCAGGCCTAGTAGGTTGGGTCGGTTGAGACCTGAAGCAGACCAGTGTTGACAGGAATTGCTGGTGAAGAATGTCACTAAGACAGGAGTAGTTAGTGAATGTGCTGAATCATTCTGTAGTTAAAGGAAGTGAAATGAGACCGGTGCATACGAGTCCAACATCCTTCTATAAATACTGTCAAACTTTTTAGTTTTGGTTTGGATTATCGTCAACACTTTTAGTCGTGTACTGCCCACCAAATGTAATTTGTCAGTTTGACACCTATTCTGTGACACCCCTTGTTGCTTATCTTCACTTTTGCCTCCCTTTCTTATAATAAATATATTATGGTTGGTGACGATCACAGTTTTTAGTAGAAACAGTGGAAACCACAGATTCAGCGATACTTGAAAACATAAACCCTAAATACCCCTATTACTCAGGTGTTATTTTACCTGTGTATTTCCCCTGTAGTGACAAGAAAGACGACACTTTTACCAAGTCAGACATTCCTGTAACTTGCCAAGCCCATCAGGTGAACACAAAAATATGTCATTCATCTGGTTTATTCCTTTTGTTTTCGCTGGAGATAATTTGACAGGCCATCTATTATGTTGGCATTCAGTTTTACTGTCATTACAATCAGTCAAACCACAAGGGTCAGATTGGAAGATGCTGCGACTGGACAATCAGGTTCACACAACGAAACCTAGAGGCATTCGTTCAAGAATGAAGACTTGTTGTTTTCCCCAAGTGACACCATGAAGTGACCTTTTTTTAGTTTTCAGTCAGATGTTTTCCCCAGTTAAATAGATAGTCAGAAAATGATTTAAAAAAAAAAAAGATTAGGTGTGGTCATTCACATCGTAGGAGCACCTGATTTTAAAAGCAATGGTGCAATATGTCACTGGCATTACTCATACTTTCACTTTTATGACTATTATTTTCCTAATGCTACCTTGAATATCTGCTGTTATTAGAAATCTGTCATTGGGCTTTAAAGTTTTATCACTTCCATGTAACTAACAAGTCAGATATACACACTGAATCTGTATGGAATGCAATATTATCGTGTTGGTACATACTGTACGTAATTGGTGGTTTGGTGTAACATTTTTAGTCATTAATATTATTGTATGTAATGGAATATGCAAAAAAGGAACCGTTACCAAAATGTAAAGGTAAAATGGCTCTTTTTCTTCACAGTTATGTTCTTCCCACCTGCCGAGCCCTTCAGACGCTCCCAGTCATTACCAGGCTGTGTGCCGCGCTCTCTATGCTGAGTCCAGGGAACTGTGCACCTTTCTGGAAAAGATCAAGAGTGCTAAGGAGGTAACCGAGTCTAGAATCTGCAAGTTATTGATAAATATTGTGTGGCAGTCTAGGAAAAAGCCATTAGCCATGGACGACGTAAACCGCAACCTCCTCTCACCCTGGTGAAATCAAAACGCATGGGAAAAATGTGAGAAAGTACCAAAACCTCTTGTCCCGTGGATTTACCACTCTTCTTTGATACATAGATTTACTGTGTAGCATTTTGATTGGTTGAATCGGGATCTGTTTTGCCAATAACACTTCTGTTGCTGGGAAGAGACAATGCTGACTAGAGCAGTGCCCAGAAGTTGTACAACAACAACAAAACAGCCCACAAAGCTGCAATGGGCCAAAAGAGCCGGGACCATGGAGGTGCCCTTGTCTGACCCTTAGTCCAGGACATTTGACGATCTTTGGCTGCGGTTACCGTGCGTCTGTATGCACGTGATCTGGCGCCAGTATGGTAGTTAAGTGGCACGATTGATTAATGGAATATGATTAGTTAGAAATTCTCTATAAAGCCTTTCAGACTATAAACCAACTGTGTTGGAACTGGCTTATTTTATTTCTGATCATAAAAGTAAATGATAATATAACCTTCACAGATTGTGCAGTAAAACATAAGAAATGACGACATGAGCTAACCCAGATATTACACCTTTTTATAGGGAACAAACTGTATGGATGGAAAAATGCAGTATTGAGCCTGTGGGAAAACGTTCACTTTACCTCACTCTTGCAGGCAAAATGGACATCAAATGAAATTCTTGTGCATCCACTAATCAGCTTCTGTTTGCGCTGATTGAATTGCAGTTCAGTGAAAATGCGACCACATGACATTCTATGGCTTACCAGTTTGCGTAGGATTACTTAACAGTATGTGTACACTGGCTGTGACTTCATGCAGACGTTCTTATGTAATATATTATTGAATTAAAGAGTAACACTATTACAGCTTATGGAGGGGAATGCTGGGCTGTGGGGGCCCCTCTGCACTTCCTGTAGCACTGAATGTTTCTGATTAACTGCTAATTGGTTACCATGTTCACATCCCACATCAACATGCCTACATAGTAAGATGGTCAATAAGCCTCTTGCAGTCAGATTTATATGTGGATTCCCCATTTGTGTCCCCATTAATACTGTAAAACACTGAAACTCCTGAGAGTTTATGTGAAAGAAAAGTTTGATTTTTTTATTTCTTTAAAAAAAAAGGGAGAACAAAGTTGTAAGGTGAAGGCAATGCTGCTCTGTATATGTATTAAACAAGATATTAGCAGAAAAAAGGTTTTTCATCAGAGACACAGGTGTTGGTGAATAGATAAGGAAAAACAGCAGCTGCTGCTCTCCGTCAAGGACAGCTTTTCTGTCTTGTTTGGCTTTTTAATCTCATACATTACATTTTGTCCAATCTTTCTGAACTGAACTTGTGATAAAAAACCCTTTTAAGTAGGGGTGGGTCAAAATATCGCTTTGGTGATATAGCGTCTTCCTTGTGCAAGACGATAGTCGACACGTCGGGCCATATATCGATATTTTAATTAACAAATGAAGGAGCTCTAAAGTAAACTGTCCCTGACAGTTTCACTCGCCAGGCATCACCACTTCATTTCTCCTCACTGTGGCGTTGCTTAAATGAATGAGGGAAACTTGGGCAGAAGTCACCTGGACAAAGTGGGAGTTAAGAGATGCTCCATCCACGTTTAATACATGGGCTTTATGCACTTTGTTCTCTGTTTGGAATAAATAGAGAAATACTGCAGTTTTAACTTTTAATAACGTTTTGTTAACTTCTGACAGATATTGCTTTGTATCACTATATGATTGTCCTGCAATATGTGGAATTGTTGTATTGTGATATTATTGGTATCGTGGACCATGTATTGTGTATCATATCATGTTTTCAGTTACCATGTGACTCCCACCCCTACTTATGATATGAAGAAGAGGTTGACTGAGAGGAAGAACACAGTTTTTGCTATTATAGATGCAGTCTGTGTGACCACTCTCCTCCTTCAGCACACACTCTATATAATAATGCATGTTTAAAATGCACACAGCAGATTGCTTGTCTCCATGTCCAGGTTTGCTGCATGCATTTGACTGTAAAAGGATGCATGTATCCAATACAGCACCGAAGAGGGTGACTTTGTTTCTGAAACAGTCACACCGATCTGTGAGTAATCAGCTTGTGCAGCGAGGATTCAGCAAACACGGGTTAACTGCAGTCAATAGTCAGCCAATAACTTATTGTTTTCCCCCTCTGATGCAGTTCTATGAATGGTTCACTGCTACAAAAGTGTATGTCATTATGATCCTCAGTCAAGGACAGAGGCCTCATGTCTTTGGCTTGTCCATCTCTGTCCTGTAAACGCAATATCTCAAGAAAGCCTTGAGGGGAATTTAATCTAATATTTGTATGAATGAACAGTTGGACTGAGAGATGAACGGAGTAGATTTTGGTTTTGTTCACTGTGACGAATCACTTAAAAAACAAAAACTTGTGACTGCGATGTCTCATAAACAGCACTTTGGGAATCCTTTTAAATTTGGCACAAATGTTCACCAAGTGTTATACAAGTCTGGAAATTGTGTTGACTAAAATTGTATTGAAGCAAATATCTTTTTTTTTTTTTGGTGCCCAGAACCTTCGGCGAATGGAAGGTGAGACTCGGGATGACCCCGTCAAAGACCTTGATGAGCTGCAAAATGCAGATTGGGTGAGAAGAAAGTCATCAACCACTATGTTAAATCTAACATTAAAAATATTATATATTCCACTTATTCAGAGTGCTCTATGTCATTTTTATAATCCCACTAGGCACGGTTCTGGGTGCAGGTGATGCGAGATCTTCGACACGGTGTGAAGTTGAAGAAGGTTCAGGAACGTCAGTACAACCCACTGCCCATTGAATACCAGCTCACACCCTACGAAATGCTGATGGACGACATCCGCTCCAAGCGATACAAGCTGCGAAAAGTCATGGTGTGGAATTCATTATCCCTCTCAGACTAACCATGAGCATTCATTCTTTTCTTTTTTTTTTTTCTTAGCTGCTTCCTCTCATCATAACCATCCTGATTGTCTCCAAAATCCATGTGTATTTTTAAAAAAATCATAATCCTTATCAAATGTCATTCCAGGTGAATGGGGACATCCCTCCAAGGTTGAAGAAGAGCGCACATGAAGTAATTCTGGAATTCATCCGGTCACGACCTCCTCTCAACCCGGTGAGTAATGCACAACAAACTGCCAGGGAATTATCAGAAGATTTTCCATTTGTACACTCATGTTAGTTCAATTAAATTTTTTATAAAGTACCTGCAGTTTGGCAGCCTTGAGAATGACTGTGACAGTCATTATCCTCATTAAATAGTCTTTGAAAATAGTTTGTGTGTGCGTGTGTTTTGAGCTCACTTCTGTGGTTGTTGTGACAGGCCGCTGCCCGGAAACTGAAGCCTCACCCTGTCCGACCGAGGAGCCTCCACGAGCGACTTCTTGAGGACATTAAAGCTGAGAGGAAGCTGAGGCCGGTGTCACCGGACATGATTCGCAGAAACCGTCTAGGTGAGACAAGGACACAGTATACACAGTACTAGTATAAATACAAAAATCTGTATAATGTTAAATACAAACTGGTGTTAAAATGAAAAACAAACAAAACATTTACATGTTAAAGCAACCAAGCTTAACCTTTTTTATCCTTTTAGCTTTAGTTGTGCGGCTGTTAACTTTCTGCATGGCGGCACTTTATGAACCTCCACACAGGGTGAAAACCATTAAGCAGGACTTAACCATTCTTAAGTGCATCCATCATGATTACTCTAACAGCTTTCTTCATACATTGATCCGTTCACTTCATCAGAAATGTCACCGTGTTTGAACAAGGATGACTTTGGCTGCAGTTGTGAGCCTTCGGTTGTTTGCTATACATGTTTGCTGCTAAAATATCTGCTGTGCTTACTGGCAAATGTCCCTCGGGACGCCTGATTCCCCTGGTTTAACCTTAACTGTTAATTAGTTAATATAATACTGTTATGTAATGCTGCATATGTTCTTTTCAGTACATGGTTCAAACTATGTAAGACTTTAATCAGATAAAAACGGCAGTCATTTAATCAGTCGGTACCATACAGTACATGCACAAGACGTCTTTTGTTGACGGACTAAGGAGGTGAATATGCAGTTGTTGAATAACCATACATGCAGTATAGTGACCAGTGGCGGCTGCTGCTCTGTGATACAGGGGAAGCTCATTTCTGGCACAGTTGTTTATACAACAGCCAATCTGATGTCAATAAAAATGAGTGAATGAACAAGTGGAACAAGAAAACACCATGATCATGTCAATCTGAAACAAAGAAATGCTATGACAGTGTTTTATTTAAAGTGTATAATATGTACAGTCGGTTGCTATTTTCTACAAAGCTGTCAATCAAAAAGCAGCTCCACCTCCACTTTGGTCCAATCGTCATGTGTCCGCCCTGCGCCCGCCCACTGCTCCATTGACTCTCGGAGAACCTAAGCTTCCTGTTTTTGCCACAGTGTCTCGCTCACCACAATAAAAACAAAATCTGTTCAACTGGTTTTAATGCGGTGTGCTGCTGCGGGAATGTACAAGAAGAAAATCACGTCGGGTGACAAAACGTTTTGTAATGAAATGTAAACACAACAGTACATATTTAACCATTTATTCAACATTTTCGATGGAGCAGAGCTTCCCTTGCTGTCAAAGAGCAAGTGCCTCTGATAGTGACATACATAATGCGTAATAGCAGCCTAGTTGGTTCTCTGAACCTCTTTTGTGGAAAAACTAAGAATACTATTGTCTCTCTTTGTGAAATATTCTATTTAAAAACTTGAATAACTTAACCATTCATTTGTTCCATCTCATGGAATTTTCTTCTTTCTGCTTCCATTTGTTTTTGTACATTGGTTTATCGGTTAGTCATGTGGCCTCTAAGCACGTCTTACAGTTTTGACTTGTCAGGTAAAGTTAAACATCACCTGTTGTACTCCTATTGTTAATCCTTGTGTTTTCATTCCAGGCTATTTTTAGCGTAGCGCACTTGCTCCTCCCTGATTTAAACACACACACCCCTTGTGTTTTTATTTTGTGTGGTAGAATTTTGTGTGTATGGCTACTCTCACTTAGTGGATGTTATGCACAAACCCTCTCTACCCAAAGTAAGGAAGGGGTGGCACAGTAAAATTGAATGTAAGACAGTGTGGAATTGGGTATCATAGGGTGTCAGACTCTGCCTCAAGGCAAAATGTAATCTCCCTCAAAAGAGTGATGCCTTTATTTTGAGTGGTTTAAATTTAACAGTGTTAAAACAGCTGCTCACAGTGCTGATTCTGTGATTGTGAAGTGATGATGCCGAACTGTTGATCCAGTCTGCCCTGCTTGTCACCCTAATCTGCTCTCACTGTGGAATATGGGGATTACGTAACGCAGATACCGTCAGCCCTCTACAGCACAGATAAAACATTGAATGGCAGATGATCGTCTCGATGTAGCTCTGTAGGTCACGGAACAAATGTAATCTAGATGAACATAGAGGAATAATATTTTTTTATGTACTGTGGCTCATCAACTTCCCCATGCTCCCCTGGCACTTCACCCCCTTCTATGTTTGCAGCTTGGCACAAACTAAGCATTCATGTGTCAACCAGTACGTTTCCATGTGCATCAAACCACTTCATTGGACTACTGTCCTTGTCCCAGGACAATATATACACGTACCATGTGAATGGCCATTCTGAGGTTTTCTATCATGCATCAACTTTAAAATGTTAAATTCACTCCCTCAAATTTTGTGCTTGCAACAAGCACAGAACAACTAGGCCAGTTTGGGGCTGACATGCAGTCGTAATTTGACTTGCATCAGATTAAGTTAATCCATATTATATTTGGTATGATATCATGATTTCAGTTGGCACACTTCCATTTTTCAAGCGTCATGTAAACGTACTGAGTGTTGCCTCTCGGTTCACACCTGCTTTGACAGATGCTTGTTACCATCATTCTCTCCTTGTGGTACCAGTTTGGTGTGAAGGGATTAAAATATGAATGTTGCGTAGTCCCGCTGAAGGCTGTATTCTCCTCACTTTTCTCCAGGTGCAGGAAAAAGCATCAGCACCCCACAAGACTTGTTCCGAAGCTCAGGTAAAATGCAAATGATGCATGGTTCAAAAGCAAACAGCGGTATAATCTGTTTTGTAGCGAGTTTGCGTTGCTTCGTTTAGTTGAAATGATGGAGACCTGAGTTGAAGTTCAGCATGCGTTGTGTGTATATTGACTGTGTGTGGTATCATGAGTTTACACAGGAGGCATGGCTGTCAGATGAGGAAAACTGGCTTTTGCATGAAAGCAAAATCATATTTAGGTTTGTCAGATGTTATGATTCTCTCATCTTGACAAACTGTCCTGTCTTTGACCCACAGACACTCCCGATGCACCCAGGAAGTTAACTGTCAGCACCCAGTCTCTGGCCGCTGGCATCTACACGGGACCCAGTCAAGCTGCAGGGCAGCAGCTAGGCCAAAGGAAGAGGCTGCTCAAAGCACCTGCTCTGGCTGAGATGGACAGCTCTGAATCTGAAGTAAGATGTTGGCTATTTTCATAAGATCACTACCCCACTAAAGTTTTACATTCGGCTTACTGTCCCAACCACAATTATGAAGCTATAAAAAGTAATATTTACAACTTGTATGATCAGCTTCCATGTCCAAACGTGTACATGAAAGGTGTTCTTTCAGCTGGCTTTTAAAATATATTGCTTTAGTTATCCAAAAGCTGACCAGCGTGTTAATATTAAAGAGGGTAAATTGGACTGAATTTAATTTTGGTATAATATTCAAAGTACTTTTGAATCTGAATGTGTGATCTTCTGGCTAACAGGAAGAGTCCACGCAGAGCAGCTCCAGTATGTCCACATCTTTGAGGGATGACACGTCACCCGAGTCTGCAACAGGGAAGAAGGGTAGGAGGGTCACCTTGCTTATACTCTTAACATGTTATACACTTTTTTTTTGCTCTTAAGTCATCTTTTCATGTTATTTTTTTTTTTATTTGTCTCATGTCTCCAGTTCGTCCAAAGTTCCTGCCCATCTCTACCGCCCCACAGACAGACAAGCATCACTCTCCACAGAGGCGACACTCCATCGAGAAGGAAGCCCCCACCAGTGTCCGTCCTTTTGTTCCTGCATCCAGACAGAGCTCCAAGTCTTTGGTATGTTAACTATTGGAACAATTCCTTATGGCATTGGAGTTAAGTTAGAAAGCTAGGATGGTATATTACACTCTTTAAGTATAACCAAATGTAAAGCAGGAGTTTATACATAAGCAGGGACATGCATTATAATTTCAAGGAAAGGAGCCTCTACATCTACCAACAAAACTGAATACATTTCTGTTGACATCACTCCCGTCCTGTGACTGGCCATTAGTTTGGCATGAGGTCACCAGTTCTCTGAGTAGCTCTGTGCTGGTCGTATGATACTAGTAAGGTTGATGCATGTAATTGAAACCACAGGACAGGCCGCTGTGCAAAGACCGTTTAGATGGAATTGGTTCTTTCTTACCACACGCTAGCAGAGGCCCAGTGCCAACTTACAACCAGCTGAAAGTGGTCACAAAAGGACAGTTCTCATGGACATTCACTTGTTTCACAATTCATATTATACAGAAAACAGTATCTCCTACCAAAGATAAGATTCAGTTGTCTAGCCAAGTATTTTAAAGGAACCAAAGTATGAAAAATTGTCAAACATTTATCATAGGAATCAAGTTTTGTATAAAAAATGATTGTCTTTTACCAGAACTATCTCTATTTCCTTGTTTTCTGTTTTGTGATGTGCGTCAGTCTCACCAGTGCAGTACCAGGTGTTGAGTTAGTTCATGTACAACAGTCAAAAGATCTTTGTTGCACTTCCCCCACATATTATTAATGTGTGTTTACACTGCTCGAACATCTTCTGTGCTTTAAGAACGTATGTAGTCCTTTTTCTGTTTTGTGTAATGCTGCAGTTAATGGCGGATCCTAATGTTAGCGTTAGTTCCTCATAAAAACAAAAATGTGTCAAGAGAAACCGGATCATGTCAGATAATCTTTCAATCATGACACTCCCTGGTACGTAATGATGCATGAAATGAATCAAAAGTTAAAAAACAGTATGAGCTCTGTGGTTGTCTTCATGGGGTTTTTATAACATGTCATTTTGCACACGTGATGATGTGACTGACATCAGTTCTTATATTAAATGCAATGGAACCTGCTGTATGTAATTAGCTTGTGGAAATAGCCTGCCTCTATTTGAATGTCCTGCTTCTCTGTGTGTGCTGGTCAGGTGAAAGCTGCCAGTGGTGCTCAGGGAACGGTACGTGACTGTTACTGAAAATAATCCAATTCTACCATCAACTCTTCACACTACTGTGTTAGGAAGCTATGCAGAACCCAGTGTACCCATAATTCAACAGGCGTGTCTTGGATGAGTGTGACCATGTCAATATTGTCATAACGAGGAGATCTGTGGCATAGTGCAAAACACTCTTAGTTGGGGTAAAAAAAAAAAAATAATTATAGTAAGTAAGTAATTAATAAGTAATTTTTCAACTTCAAGACAAAATATTTATAGAGTTCTCTGACTTTGTCACAAATCTCCAGCTTGAAACATGTTGGGGGTCCACTCGATTGATAGAAATTCAGTTGTAATGAAAATATGGTTGAGTAAAGCTGTGGACCACCAACATGAAGGGTGTGTTACATCACTGGGATGCTGATTGTTGTCACTGTCTTGTTGTCATTGGAGGCATCCATTTATGTGGATGACTGTTCTCACCCTCTCACTGCACGTTTTGATGTTTTTAGTTCCATGCTGAGAGCTTGAGTGTTTGTGTCTTGTGGGGTTCAGGCTTGACTGTTTTTGCTCGTTCTACCTGCACTCACACGGTGTCGGTGTCTGTGGCAGCAGCTGCCATTGTTTCACACTGTTTGGCATCATCTGTGTTCTGATCTGTGAATGACGAGGGCTTTTTGCTCATCTGGTGAATCTTTTTTTTTTTTCCCAGGAGGAGTTCTGCTACCCAGTGGAGTGTCTGGCTCTGACGGTGGAGGAGGTGATGCACATCAGACAGGTCCTGGTTAAGGCTGAGCTGGAGAAGTTTCAGCAGTACAAAGACATCTACAGTGCCCTCAAGAAAGGAAAAGTAGGAAAAAAAACTACCAGTGATGTTTATTCAGTGACGCTTTCTGATTTTTAGTGTATCTTACTTTTGTCTACTTCTATCTCTAGCTTTGCTTTTCGTGTCGGACAAAGAGGTTCTCCTTCTTTACTTGGTCATACACCTGCCAATTCTGCAAAAGGTAATTTTTTTTCTTCTCTTAACTCATCAGCTAAAGTAGAACAGCTGTCCAGTAATGCCTAACATTAATGGTTAACTTTTGTCTTTCCCAGGCCTGTGTGTTCCCAGTGCACTAGAAAGGTAGGACACGCATACAACCTCATTCTGTAAAAAAGTGGAAAAAAATAAAAAGTGTAGACTCCGATCTAGTAATACTGAATAGGTGACTCTCATCATTTTGTCTTTGTTCTTCAGATGCGGCTGCCATCTAAGCCTTATTGCACCTTACCCATCTACTCTTTGGGCCCCAGTGCTATGGCAAAAGAAGAGGCAAGTGGAGCATCTGCCGCAGCAGAGTCTGACAAGCACCAGTTTGGGTCAGAACACAACCGACACAGCCTACGCCGGAGCGTAAAGAAGTATGTTACCATAGACGTGTGGCCCAAATGTCCTGCTTTTGTGGATTGGTTGTAAATTTCTTCTCTCCGTCCTCAGGTTGTCCAAGCATGGTGGTAGTAGCAGCAGCAAAGATGGCTGGACACAGGATGAACTGGAGCTGCCCAAGGAGCTGACGGAGGACTGGGCAACTATGGAGGTGTGTATAGACTGCAAAAAGTTCATCACAGAGATCATCTCCTCCAGCAGGCGCAGCCTGTGCGTGGCCAGCAAGCGAGCCCGTCTCAATCGCAATCGCAAAACCCAGTCCTTCTACATGTCCTCGTCTAAATCGATCAACTTCCGGCCCCTGGAACGTTCCATCAATGAGGTGTAGAAAGAGGGACTGACTTGTGCACTTTTGTTAGGCTGAGCTTATTTGTTGAATGAAGAAAATGCCCCCTCTTACCACAGTTATTTTTTTTATTTAAATTTTTTTTTGTGTATAGTAATTTTCAAAAAAACAAAGCCAGTCTGTCCCACCCCAAAGGTAGAACAGGTTCGTACACCTTAACTGTCTCAGGAAAAGTTGGCATGCTATGATTGTTCATGCAGTCGCTGCCAGACAAAGTAGAGCCATGTTTCAGTGATATTTCAGGCCACCGTGGATAAAGTGAAACTGACGAGCTGCTGATGTTGAATCAGGTAAGAGAATGCATATTGGACACGAGAGCAGGATCAAACGTTGCAGACAGATAAACGTTTCACTGAGTTTGTGTAAATAATATATTAAGGCCCAACCCCAATCTTAGTCATCAATAAGTTTTTCCAGTTCCTGTTTACTTTGCACACTCAGGAAGAACAACCGATTGTCTTTTTTGACAGAAATGCACTGTAGATGCTCTCGTCAGGAATGCTGAGGTCGACCTCAGCCACTTTTCTGCTCCCTCCTTTATTCTTCCAGCAACAGTTATGCCAAATAATATACCATTCACTTTGTTATATTAAAAGCATAGTCATTTTTATCACGCAACATGTTGCAGGGCGAGAATAGTCAGCAAAACATTTTCTGGGTGGGACTTAGCTTTTAGTTAAAATGTATATTCAGTTCTGTGCCTGGTGCCAAAACGTTAAAAATGTTTTTAGCAATGATGGACCTATTGTACATATGTGTTATAAACCCAATGGAGGACATGCTGGGGTATTCAAGGTTTGTTTTATTTGCCCTTCCTCGTTTCGAGCTGCGCAGTACAAGCACAGAAATGTGGGTTGTGAATGTGTACATGCTGTAGATCTTAATTGTCCCAAATTTAAATTTAATATAAAAAACAAAACTTAACTAAGCAGAAGTATAATTTTACAATATTTTAAGGTTTCTGACTCTTGGGGTTTATTTTTGGAATGTCCTTCTCTGACCTTTTTTATCATTAGTGTTATTTGTTTCAACGTAATAGATTTTATTTCTGTTGTATAGTTTATGAACTCAGTGTTAAGCTACTCCTCTAAATCGCAAATGGCACTTTCATTGGACCAATTTATTGTTTATGATCTGTTTTTGTCTTATTGATATTAATAATTATTAAAATCTTTGTTTTGTTACCTCTCGGGGGTCAGTAGTGCTGTTTTACCGGGGTTCCTCATGAATGAAGATGTGTGTGAATGTTTGCAGTCGATTGTTTTGTTTCTGAGGAAGTGGCTAAAACAAATGCTGACTTGATTGTATGGACTTTTTAAGTGTATAACTGTCATTGAATAGGCTTTATAAACATAGTCAAATGTGCATATACAGGACACGTGATGCATAATGCGTAAACATCTTCGTGTTTATAGGGTTCTGTGACAGTTATGACAAAATGAACATAGTCTAAACCAGTCTGTCAAACGATGCCATGTTCCAATGAAATGGGTCATTTGTACCAGTTTTGATTTTGAAAATCTGTACGGAATGTGTGCATGCTGTTGCTGTACTGTGATTTATCTGTTTTTATCTAAGAAATAATAATAAAACCATGATTCTTATGATCGATTTCAGTTATTCGACCACAGGAAGTCGTTTCACTCAGCAGAGGAGAAGTAAAGGGAAATCTTTCTGTTGTCCCTCCTCCATCATCCTGCTGTTGTAGGGACATCTTGTGGTAAAGCATGTGTATTGCATGCATTTTAAGGCCCACCTCAGCATTGATGCATTTTAATCGCTAATAGTTAATAAAACAAGTAATTATTGTAGGAATTATGATTGTAAGAACCTTTTTTTTTGTTTGTTTATGGAACCTCCCACCATTTAGCAGTAGGACGTGCTCTACATTAGGCAAAGGTGATTTATGTTCCGGTTAATGGATTGTTGCTCAATCAGGAGGAGAAGCATACAGTTTTAAGAACGTATATAATGGTTTATTATATCACATTTTGACTGACTAATTATTTTGATTTGTTTAAAGGAATACTTCCCCGATTTGCATAGTATTTTTGAAAAACTGAGCTTCCCAACCTCAGTTTCCCCTGAGTTGAGAAATATCTTCATTCTTTTTTTTGTTACGTGCCCACCAGTGACACTTGGACCGAGGCTTGAAACTGCAACGCTAATTCTGCACTTTTTAGACTCACTTGTAGGGGGACGGTTCCTCTTTTTCAGAATGTAAACATTGTCCGCCATCTTTGCTAACAGTTACCCTAAGTGACCAAGTGTCACTGGTGGGCACGTAACAAAGAAAAGAATGAAGATATTTCTCAACTCGGCTCTAAGTTTTTACAGAATAACTTGTGAAATAAATGTTACTGTTTCTACATGCATTTAGAATTAGAACCAGAATTAGTTTGAGATGGGTAAATGTACTGAACTATAGATAGATAGATAGATAGATAGATAGATAGATAGATAGAGCTCAGTACATATGAGGGACTTGGGGAGGGTTGGTTTACACTTGGCAGTAATGATTTCCCAGTGAAACTTTATGTATAAAAAGAAGTAAAAAAAAAAAAAGAATGTAAATGCTGAAAAAGCCTGTTATTCAGCAGCAGACAGCAGTGGTGAATATTGGTCATGGTGATGCCTGCATGTTAATTTGGTGTATGTGTAAGGTCTCGCACAGTTTTGGCTGGCAATGCTGCCTCTTGATAGGTTAGTAACAGACACTGAAAATAACCTGCTGGGCTGCAGCTTCCCTCAAGAGTGACCCTCACACACTGGTTTCTATGTACAGACGGATAGCAAACATGGCCAATTTAAAAAAAAAAAAAAATAGAAAGTCTGAATAGACTTGTGTATTCAGCAGCAGCTCAGTCAAAGTTTGAACAGAATGTTCTTGAATGCTGACCTGTGTAACCGACAGGAACACATGATATGTGACTCAGCTGATGGTCAGTTTGTTGTTCACATTGAACACGTGTGTGTGTGTGTGTGTGTGATCCGGCCAATGGGGGAGCGACATAACTCGGTAATGAAATTCCCTTTAGGGTGCGGTTTCAATGTTTTCCCGCTAATGGTCTGGGATTAAAACGATAAGCGTGAAATCGGATCCTAGGTTTCTTTACCTAATGTCGGCTTCATTGTGGGGCTGCAAACAAATACACCCTTGACAGAACACACACACGCATACACAGGATGGACAGTGTGTGTGTGTGTGTGTGTGTGTTAGGCATGTAACTACATATTAAGGCAACATGTGGAGCTCCAACATGGATTACTTCCACTTTGTGTGAAGAGAACATGGAGTAAAGGGTCAATTTATTTGACCCTTTACTCCATCAAGAGTAAAGGGTCAAGAGGTCGACGCTTGTCAGTCTTCCTGTAACATAAACCCTTGTGTCACTTTGTCTTCGATAAACTGTTTTGACTTTCAATCATAATTCCTATGATATGACTCTGGAGTTATATATAATGCAGTATTTATGTGGATGCTGCTCTGGTCCTTAATGATGAATGGGGAACAAATGTGTGTCACCTGATAGCCCAGTGAACATGTTTCCATGTCCGTGTTAACTGCCTTTCCGTGTGTTACATGTGTCTCAGCCAGTCTGCAGACAAATGGGGAACATTTAATTTCATAGTTCAACTCGGGACCACCAACTAAAACACACACACACACTGAACTGGTTGTTCTTTTATTGTTCTTTCATATTAAAAGCAATACAGGATTTTCTTTGTTTTTAATCACCTCATACTGTTTAAAATTCACTGTTGAATGCAATCGTGTTGTTCTATAAGAAATGACAGATTTGACAGAAAAAGGATTATGTAAGTGACAGCAGTACATTGTGGATATGCAGCAATCTGAAGTAGATGGGACTCATTGGACAGATGTGTGCCACACATGATCTTTTTGGGTTTCAATGAAAAAGTCACTTAATGGTCAAACACTTAATTTATACTCCCTAACGTCCAAGACATTGGCCGTTAACAAACAGCTACATGTGGTATCTTCTCATGTTGTCCTGCTGTTTCCTCATGAGTGTAAGAATGATTTCAGGTCATTAAATGTGTGAAAGAGTGAAACAGTGTAGACTGCAAACCTTGAAAATTCTCCCCAAAACCCTTTCTTAACACTCAACTGTGGCATTGTCACAAGTCCTCACATCAACGCTGCTGCCCGTGAAGCCATTATCTTAAAGCCGGTGATGTGGAGCTTTTCTTGCTTTGTTCTTGGGTTGTTGGCTAACCCAAATTGTCATTTCAGTAGACTCTGATACACTGATGTACTTTGTCAGTGGAGCTTGACCATTTTGTGTCACAGCTCACCGTTAAATGCTGTGTTAGAACCATGTGGGTCACGAAGGAATGTGTTTTCTAACAAAGTGCAACTGTATCAGCCATCTTATTGGCCATTTTTTAACACACAGATGAAGCAACAATCTTCATGTTTTCAGTTTTTATATTAAAGTCATATGGTCGAGGGAATAAAAACATTAATAGTGTAAAGTGTCCAAACAGCTGCTTGTTGTGCAAGCACAACTGCCCCTCGTCATGTCTGGGGTTCATTTCCACCTCAGATGCCTGAGGACATGGCATCTCTGCACATCAGCTGAGCTTATCCTCTGACTGACATGGAATTCAACTTGGCATAACAAACTGCCAAGTCTGAGCCACGTGATGGAATGCAGTCAGTTATGAAACGGGTTCCCCATTTGTACACTCGGAGGCTGATTAACCACGGCAAAGGAGAGATGAAGCGCAGCGTGACGTGGGTCATGGTGGGTTGGGTCTGTTGGAAACACAGACTAGCGGCAGAGAGCCGTGGTCAAACAGCTTGTATGGCAAAGAGCCCTTTGAGGTCCAAATGTCAGTCTTTGGGTCATAACACTCGAAGCAGTCCGAGTCCTCGATGACATCGTGGCTGTTGAGGATGCGTCCACCGGTGACGTAGAGCTTGTTGTTAATCACGGTGGCACTGTGGTGCATCCTGCGCACCTTTAGATTCTCACACTTAACAAACTTGTTGGCTTTGGTGTCATAGGCTATCATTCGCCGGGTGTACCCTGGAAATTACAATGTAGTTCTGGTTATGTATCTATGTATGTATGTTTCTTATTGGCAAAATAACAACAAAGCAACATTGCAGTGGGTGTCTTGACTCTGCTGGGGCACCAGAAGAAAATAGTCCCCCAACAAATGTGCCTTTTACATATGGTTTAAGGTTTTCATGTGTTCACGTGTCGTCCTGCATCATTTAAAGATTAGCATTCATTGTAAACATGTCTGCTGCAAAACTCTATAAACACTCAGGACAACTTGTTTGTTTTGTCGGGGAAAAATCTGAACTCACCTCCTATGATGTAGATCTTATCCTCTATGACAGCAGCAGGGGCACAAACATTTTTCACTGTCCTCGTCTCTAGCCTCGACCACAAATTGCGGGAGATGTGATACACCTGTTGACAGGTGACAAACACCAACCGTCAAGCCTGTTTTCTACACCATTGGAGAACTTCAAGAACTCTCTCCACACATACAGTACTAACATGATGGGTCTTATCTACCTGTATCAATCTGACTGGATTCTGCATGGCATCCTCGCCTCCAAAAACGTAGATCCTCTGATCACATGCTGCAACAGCCGGATGCAGCACCGCCGTGGGCATCGGTGCCATGTCCTCCCATTGATTAAACATACTGTTATACCTTTCTACGGACTGAGAGATTTGCTTGTCTACCCCGATGCCTCCCAACACAAATATAAAGTGCAGGTAGGACACACTCTGGTGAGCGTATCGTGGCTCTGACATGGGCTCAGCAGTTCTCCACTGGTTGGTTTTGAGGGAGAGAGTGTAAACTGTGGCACTGACTGAGCTGTCACCTGATGTCATGCACAGGCTGAGCCCGCCGAGCACATAGAGGATGCTGTGAATACACACATACGCAGCTTTGTAGAGCCGCAGAGGGAGTTTGGCCAACCATTGCCAACGCTGAGTGCGTTCATCATAAAGCAGTGCTTCTCTTGATGTTTGTTCATTGTTCTTGCGTCCCCCCACCACCACCAGTGTTTCTCTGCAGGTGTACCGGCGCGGTGTGGTCCAAAGTGGTTTGAGCTCATGACCACACTTATTGCTGACTGTGAGCATGAGGCGACGCACTGAATCGATGATCTCAGTGCAGAGTGTGGATGACTGCACCAGAGGGTCGTTTGCAATAAACTGGAAGAGGTAAGTCGGATGGATGAAGCGAAGCCGGACTTTCTTGAAGAGATCGTGGATTGCTCCACGTCTTGAGAACGGATCGTGGTGGATCCAGGCCAGTAGGGTCTCAAACACTTGCTCCTCCTCGGCACACAAGCGGTCATCTTCTAGGTAACACATGAGCTCGGGGAGAGACAACTCACAGAAGTCCTCCGAGGCAGCAACGTCAGAGAAACACCTCACAGCCATCTCCTTCGCTCTCTCCCTCAAACTCTCACAGTGCAGGATCTCAGAGAGCCGGATCATGCTCAGACAGTTTTCTGGACTCAACTGGTCCTGGAGAAACAACGAGCAGGCCTCAAAGAGGCCTCCATAGTGAAGCATGGAGGCGGCCTGCATGAGCGGGAGCACAGTCTCCATGGTGATAGTGATGCAGCCTGTGTAGACATAGTCCACAATGCTACTGATGACAGTGGAAGAGATTCCCTTCAGATTCACACGGGCCTGACTGCTCTCCAGAAAGTTGCTGCAGAACATGGCCCGGAAGTACGGGCTGCTGGACACCAGGACGTTCCTGTGGCAGGGGAACTCGCGGTGCTCCGCGCAGAGCAGGACGTCCGTCAGTATGCGCTCCTGCCGGAGGACGTTGAGCTGGGTCAGCAGGTGGGAGGGAAGTTCGGAGTCTTTGAAAGAGAAAACCCCACACGATGTGGAGGCCATTCTGTGCAAAGCAGAAAACGGGAGAAGGTGAGGAGACTCCAGGAAGAGTGCAATGAAATGGTATATTTGGCTCTGCCCTCAGAATAACTATGTGGATCCCTGTCATCATTTATTTGCTTACGTGTAAACTCCTCCATCACATGCAGGGCGGCTGACTCACACATTTCTTTTTTTCGAACTCTTAAATTATCTTTGCGCATCAATGTAGCATGAGAACACATGTCTGTTATAAAGCTGTGCTGTGTCAAGACACCATCTCTTTGTCTCGTCTTTTATCCGGTTCTGTTACTATTATTTATATATTATTTATATTATACTATTACTTCCCCTCTCTGAGTTACAGTCTGTCTAAATGCTGCTGTTTAAAGAGATGGAATCCCATTGGGCTTCTAATCACTCCCAGGACAGCTCCTGATTTACTCTCACTTATGAACCCAGCATGTGTGATATATTTGGACCTCTAATTGTTATTGTACACAGTGATTTGCCAAATTGTGTGAGTGACATTTGTCCGCACTCTTTTCTCTCAGAGCTTTCACTAGGACCACGGGTTTCTTACAATAAACGGCATCATTACTGATTTATTTGGAATCAGTTAAAATACAGTATTTAAAAAACAATGGCATCATTAAACATTATCTAGACAGCTAGATTAGTGTCACAATATTAAATGATGATGATGACACTATAATCTACATATATGTCTCTACACTGTTAATGTTCTTAGACTTTGTAGTAATTGTTTTAAATTATTTATCTTTTTATATTGTTTTATTTATTTTACAGTGTACAAAGTTGTCTGTTATCATGGTTATCATTTTATATTGTAATGCTGTCTCTTTGGCCAACAAGACTTCACATACTTGTTTCTACTAAATGTTAACACAAAAAGTCAAATGACTCTCAGCTCATCAGCATCATCTGTGACTGGATGAATCCTTACCTCATGCCCTCAGAGAGTAGACAATATCCAGAATCTCTTGACAGCCTCTTTTAAAACAATATCAGTTCCAGCTGCAAAATAAATCAAATCGTATTCCAGAGAGAAATTGGGTTCTGTTGTCAAGGAACGACAAGGAGCATGACCCACAGCAACAACAAGGCTCTCCAGTTAGGCACTGCGGCGCTCGCCATGAGGCTGCTGTGTACATTCCTGCAACTAAGAATAGTATCCTGGGCCACTCTGACTCCAGCCAGGCCTCTCATGTGACACAGAACTGTTTGGTACCCAGTTGCCAGCTTAACAGATTTACCAGGGTTGGGTGGAGAGAGTGTTTATAAGAGCCAGGGGAGAGAGAACCATCGTGGGGGACCGGAGTCAACCACTGAGGCCACCCAGGCTGCGCCTTAATCAAAGTGGCCCTGAACCGCTAACCCTCGTCTGGCTTCCTGTACAGTTTCAGTGTCCCACCTCCCCTCCATCATGTGTGTAACCCAAGATGAAGGTAAATTTAGAGCGGCGCTGATGGGCCATCTTGATCAGGGGAAACAGCTGATTTGGGCTCAAGGTGTGGTGGTGAGCTACCAGTCACCTGTGTGAGGCGCCAGTTCGTTTGTGGCATTGTGTGTGTGGCACATTGCAAAAATTACATAACATGATATAACTACTTTATTTTATTGTTAATGTTATTCACTATTCATATATTTAGCTTTGTGGTTAATTTATAAACAATATGCTTCAAGGCCCTGTGATGGACTGGCGGCCTGTCCAGTGTGTGATCCCGCCTATCACGCAGTGTCCAGCTGAGAGTGGCAAAGCACCCCCCTGCGACCCTCACGTGGAGGTAAAAGTGGTAAAAGACGGATGGATGGATAGAATATGCTTTAAGAGTCTGGTCTAATTTCATATGAAGACTGGTGGTAACATAAGTTAAAATATGATATTGTGAAAATATGAAAATTATTATTATTATAATATCAAATTTAAACATATAAATCTATTTTAATAATGTTAAAAAGATTAGAAGTTTTATTTTAGCTTCACAATTAAGCTGTGACATGACTTTGCTTTTTCCTCTTTTCTATACAAATGAAATGTTAATATAATACAGAATTTGAAAAGAATGTCATTCATAAAATTCTTCTTATCTCTTCTCACTATTAATTCGTGGAAAATTATTGATCACGTTTATACGACGACCTGATTGTTGTTGTTGTTGTTGTTGTATTTGCATTAATAGAGGTTGTGCACACACCAATAATAGTTTCAGTTGTAGACCACATTTTGGGAAAGTAAATAAAGTTACTTAAGGAAGAGATACTTACCTAACTTTTATCAGGGCAAAGGGTAATATTGGGATGTCTCTAACAGGTGTAATCTGTTGATGACTGATTATGGAATATGTCTGTTGTTCCTCTAGTCAGCCAGTGTACAAGTGAGGGGGAGAGACAAAAAACCTCAGTGTGGGAAAGTATTTGTTTTAGTATTTTTAGTATGTGTGTGTGTGTGTGTGTGTGTGTATTATCAACTGCTTCTTTCATGGTTGCAGCTCCCAAGGCAGTGAAATGGATTAATATCCTGTTTGTTTAGTGTTCAATGTCATGTACAGTATATAAGAAGGTGAGCTGTCAGCAACTCAACTCAGACATCATGACATGTGAGCATGTGCAGCTTTGGTGGACTTTGGTAGTCACACAGTGAAATCCTATAGCTGACAGCCGTCAGCTCAACAGGTCAGAGTGTAGACTGCAGACTCAGACACAGAACTAACCATATCTAAAAAGCTGACCAAAAAAGACAACAACAGTAGATGTACAGTAGTTGACATACAAATATAAGATTTTGACAAATCACTTCCTGTGTGCAGATGAAGTCTGTGTTAACGAATTTGTTGTCATAGTTAGGTCTACGTCCTTGCATGCAGAGATATCCTGTGCTTTGCTACACGCACATAACATAGTTTACACACTGGTTTTCTCAGGGGGAACGCAAAATATTTCCACACTGGTGATTTCAGAGAAGCTGAAGGGGGTTTGAGTTTGGTCGATGTGTCGCCCAAATCAGCAGTTGGCAGCAGTCAGGTTAGTGGGAGTCGTGCTACGGTGGTTAAATCCTCCAGTTTTACTGCAAGGGCCTTGCTTTACAGGGGACGTCAACTTGCGCCATCAAGTTTCTGCAGCAGCCAAAATGAAGTAATAAAAGAAGAATGACTTTCTGGTATGCAAAGACCACTGTAATTTGCTGACAGAATTGAAAGAGAGGAATAAGTGGAGGAGTCCTTTGTTACAATCTGAATTAGATGTAATTAATGCTTACACACTGAACTTCAAGGAGCTTGCATTAAAACCACAGGGAATTATAATAATGGTGCCTTACTTCTGGTACTTCAGAGGTATTCTCAATTGTGGGGGTCAGTGGGGTCCCAGCAGCTCAATTTTCCCAGGGGCCCCTCACAAAGTTAATCCGTCCATGAACTTAACATCACCTGACAATTCTCTCAGTAGTCTGTGAATGCAGCTGCATATTCTTTTCCTTTTTTCTTTTTTTGTATTATGTGATATTACAATTAACTGGACACTCGACACCTCTGATAACCAATCACCTCTCATTTGTCACGAGTTTCATTCACATCCACTGACACGCCTCGGCAGGAAGTGACGACTGTGACCACGAGCGTGACGAACGGCTTGTTCGAAAATACAACAAGGAAGTGACTGTTAATTGTGAAAGACAATAAACGGCGGATAAAAACTGTCTCCATACCGGGGGTCCCTTCGCTCGCTTGTCGGTTGTCGGGGGAGGGTTAAGTCGGCGTGGACTTGCCCGGGAGCCCGTTTGTGCTCGTTACAAGGATTTCTGCTTGTAGCCAGCTAGCTAGCTAGCGATGAACACGGACGTGGAATTTCACATCAGGCAGAACTATCCTTGGAACAAGCTCCCCGCTAACGTCAAACAGGTACTGGACACTGAGGTTTTTATCAGGTCAGGGATGAAGGGGGTGGTTTGGATTTAGTGTATGCGCGTGCATGTGTGTGTATGTGTGTGTGTGTGTGTGCGCGCCTGTCAATGTCACCGCTCGCTCCCTCTTTTCCTCTGCAGCGGTGACCATCGCTGTTTTACCCTCAGGCTTCAACACACTCTCATCACATGACACAAAGCGAGCCGAGTCACATTGACTTATATTTCTCTGTGCCACAATCCAAAGCAATTTGTATTGTAATATTATAGAATTTTATAGGATATTATAGGATTTGTTTGCTCTGTGACTCTCTCTTTTTTTTAACCCCCCCAAATTACTTCATTGTTGAAGATGTGTTTTCTTTTGTTTATTCACTGTTTATTTCTTATGCGTGATCCACTGGATTCTGGAATTTTGCCAAGAGGATAAATAACCTACATACCTACACACCTGTCTAACTACTCAACTACTTACAGATAAACCTACCCACCTAACTACTCACTTACCTACCATTGTACCTATCTACCCATTTACACATCTACCTATGATGGATGCACAATGTATAGAAAATGTATAGTCATGAAGAAATTAACATGCATGCTCTAAAATATCACAAAGACTGCTCAAACTGCAGTAAATATAGATTGTTCCTTGTGCTACTTTTTTTTGGCCAATAACTTATCATAAAGGTAGATGAATGTTTTAAGGGAGGCAATAAAATTATCAATAAAACTATGCTACTGTATGAAATGTCAGTGTCTGCATTGCTTACTCTGTCTGGTGTCTGTGTCAGCAGCACTTGGTATACTTCAATATTTGTTTATCACAAGTCACATTGTCATCACAGTAGTCAACAGTTTTTTTTCTACACACACAGCCACCCACCACCACCTAATTCTTCTCTACTGTACTGTACTCTGCTTTACTGTTTGTGCTGAGACCGTCACATAAAACCACCAAAAAGGGTGGATAATATTGGAAGAATCCTCACGGAACAATAGAGGAGGAATCATTCTTTAGCAATTGACAGACATGCAGTAAATGTCATGAGCACAGATTAAAGTTGCAAAACAGATTTACAGCCTATGACACCATTATCAATTGTAAACATTGATCTTTATTTTAGTAGCTGGTAAATGGTCTATATTTACATAGTACTTTTCTAGTCTTGATGACCACTCAAAGCTCACTCACACATTCATACAGCATATTTATATGCAGCTCTTTTTTTCTATCACACATTCATACATATTCACACGCTGCCAGCACAGGCGTGAGGAGCAACGTGAGATTAAGTGTCTTGCCCGAGGACACATGTAGACTAGCTGAGCTGGGAAGATGACTCACTCTACCACTGATCCACTGCAGCCTCGTTGATGTAACCTTATTGCAATTATACCTGTGCGCTGGATGTTTTTCCGCTTGGCAGTGTCAAAAAATCCAACGCTTGTTTTGACATTAACAGTCTGCTTAGATCCATCATCCTGGTTTAAACTTGGTGAGAAGGAGGGTGGGTTGGACAGGTGCATACAATGTTTTTCTGTTGTTGTTCAAGCTGCATGTACAGTATTCCCATGTGTCATTTGTCTCAAGCTGCTCCTCTGTGTGTCAACTAGTTTTAGATAATGTAACCGAAATTTAAATCAGAATGTCTTCATTATCATTGCACATTTACTCTGAATGCAGTTTCATTTTTCCTCATTGATACCCTTTCTGATACTTTGGAATTGATATTTTTCTCCCAATCCTAATCCGTCCATCCATCCATCCATTGTTTACTGCTTATCAGCTGCTGGAGCTAATCCCAGCTAACATAGGGCATATGGCAGGGAACACCTTGGACAAGTCGCCAGTCCATCACAGGGCCAATCATGGAGACATATCAATTTTTACAATACACCTTCAATTTAGAGTGTTCAATCAACCATTGCATGTTATTGGACTGTGGGAGGAAACCAGAGTACCCGGAGAAAACCCATGCACACATGGGGAGAACGTGACAGGGATGTGAATCATCAACCTTCTTGGTGTGAGGCAACAGTGCTAGCCACATGCGCCACTGTGTGGACCCCAATCATAATCACTGTTGTTTTTCCTTAAATTTGTTTCCTCAACTTGATAAGCTACATTGTGAGAATATTGGTGCTGATATTGATCCAACATGTCTGACTCATGTGTGCAGATCTCAAATTACTATGCATTAAATCTGGACCAGATCATATTCAAGCATGGAAAATCACTTCACATTGCAGACAGTGTGTGAGGAAAATGAGATGTGAAGGGGGTCAAAGTATTTTTCTTTTGCATTCTACCAAGTAAATTCAGCCACTGTCTTGTCCATGTTTTTGTGTGTTTTTCTTCCTGCAGAGTTTGGGGAACTCTCAGCGAGAGTATGAGAAGCATGTGCAGCTGTATAGCATCCGCAACCAGCTGCGATTCCGCAATAACCTAGGTAGGCTTTAAGTTTGACCCTCACACTAGTGGGAAACATGCACCTATGCAGATATAATAATCATACAGTTTTAACTATTTTTGGTGCATGTATAAACTAGCAGCATAATGTCAAATTTATTTTCATGGTCATGTTGTAAACAGATATTATATCACAGGTATATCAGTCATGACTCTTCTCTTAGCCCATTGTGCATGAATTCCTGTTACAGAGTGATTGATGTTGACAATATCCTTAAGCATATCTGTCTTCGAAGATTGAGGAACTGATTATATTACAGTCAAGTAAGAAGTCCATCTACAAATGTCTCTAAATAGATACGTAATAGTATAAATTTTATCCAATCAATCGTATTATATTCTGGTGTGTCCGTCTGGAGTTTGTTGCCAATCAATATTCCTTTTTTAACTTGGATTGATCTGGTGTAGATGGATTCTCAGTCACCCTGGGCTTTGACCTGACCGCTGTGTGTGTTTTTTGACCAGTGCGGCATGTGAGGAAGGACGAGCGCAAGTATTATGAGGAGCTTTTGAAGTACAGCCGGGACCACCTGATGCTGTACCCGTACCACCTGTCTGACATCATGGTCAAAGGCCTGCGAGTCACTCCCTTCTCATATTACATAGGAATCATGGAGGTAAGAAACTGCATTGCTGCATTGCAGGAAACGATAGGGACTATGTTTGATGTAGCTTATCATAATCTCAGTAAGTAGGCTGTCACACAACTCAACATCTATCCTTGTGCACACATTGTGTGAATACCCTTGCTGTTGCCTTTTCTCTGACAATAACACAGGTGATTTCACAATGTCATTTGCACTTTCAGAACAATGAGGTGGGTAAGCTCAAAGGGACCAGGCAGAGATTCTTGTTGCGCAGCAGCAGAGATTTTGTAATTGCTTTGGAAACAGTCTCTGTTAATTTAAACTGAACAATGCCCCCAGCTTTCTTGGAAAAGCATCCGATGCTGCCTTGTGTTGTATGTTCTTCTTTACACTAACAATAGCAATATACCACGTTATGACATTCTGCAACAGATCTGCTAAAAGGTTGCATTCATCTGGTACAGCTGTACCATTGTCTACCCAAAGCTATACAATTGTGCATTAAATAGAGGAGAAATCTGTCTTCCTCACCAGTTTGCCTGAATTAGTCATACACTTTAATTACATGTCATTTAGAGGGACGATTTTATAACAATGGCTCAATGTGCATTACACTCTATTCAGTTAGTCCATGAAATGTTCTGTTGCTATGGAAGAGCATGCAGTCTAATGTTAATAATGTTACAACTTCCCACATTGATGTCCTGGCATCAGTCAGGCACTAGGTGTCAGTCAGTGTCTGCTGAAGCCTCATTCATCAGCTCAGGGAGACACAGAATATGATCCAGGTTTAAACACATCAAGAGGAAACATAATACTGTTTGCTCTGCAGTCAGTTTGTAGTCAATATCAGTGTCAAATGCCTATAATTTAGTTGTATTTGTTCTGTTACACATGATGATGCTGATGAGACATATTTATTGTGTTTTTCTCTACAAATCAAACTTAATTTGTTTGGCACCAACTCACATTAAAACACGGCCCCCACACACACACACACCCATAAATACACATGTCATAATTTCACAATCTTGTGTGTGTGTGTTTCCACATTTGATTGTGCCACTTCCCATTTCATCAGAACAGATGTCTTTTGTTGATTGACCTCACTTACAAACACAACTAAAAACACTTTGTAATATTTTATCCGGAGCTCATGTACCCACTTTTCCCCTCCATGCCATTCCAAACTTGACTGAGCTTAAAATGTGACGTCAAATTGCCAGAGGCTATGTCATCTTCCAGTAATCCGGTTTAAGCACTTAATGAAAATGGGGAGAAGAAATTAACATGGCTGCTCAGATCTGCTAATCCTGTTATTAATCATAGAAAGGGGGAAGGGAACATTTTGTTTAATTCTTCTCTTCTTGTCTCCTTTCTGTTTTCACACCTCCAGGATATTATGAACAGTGAGAAGAGTTACGACTCCTTGCCCAACTTCACTGCCGCAGACTGTAAGTGCCCCCACCCTCTCCATTTTTTTCCCCTTACTGGTGACTTCTGTGCAATTCTCAACTCTGAAACTTTCCATCTGTGTCTCTAATTACCACATATTTTACTAACACTTCTTGATTTTAAGTGTCAGCGATCAAGGAGTTAAAACATTCACTATGAGAAGAGTCGTTGGGTCTAAATCGGGGTCAGGAGATCAATAGATGGACAATTATACTTAGTTATTTTAATTCCAGCTAAGATTGGTTCGTCTCTTCTACTTTGGATCTACTGTGTTTTACATAACTGTAAACTCAGAAAAAGATGTTAAGATGTCACCTTTAGGAAATTATAACTGTAAATGTTTTTTATTTACATTTGGTAAATCAAATGAGTCACAAGGAAAATATTTATTTTAATTGATTTTTTTTTTCTCTCTCAAATTTTTAAAAAACTTAATCCTAGTTATCTTAAATAACAAGGAAATCATATTATAGTTTTATCTCTGAGATCAACTTAATTAATAAAAAACAGTTTGTTATTAATTCCATAGGTAAATATTGCTTCTCAAAGAATGAGATGTAAGTTAGGTGTGAGAGCAGTTTCAGTGTTGGTTAACTTTCTAGTGTCAAGTGAAATAGGCTTTGCCATGAGACACTGCAGCATGAAGGTGCTGTTCTGCCAGGACGCAGAAACAGAAGGTTGTCAGCAGGCTGATGGAGCCGTGCTCAGGGGAGCCGCTCTTCCTCTCATCTCCCTGGGGGAGCTTTGGAAGTGTCAAGCAGAAGTGGGTGGTTGGAGAAGCAGTAAAAATGTGTGTGTGAGTGAGTATTGAGTGGGTGGATGTTTGTGTGTTATGTCTGTGTCTTGTTGAAACAGCAGGATGTGGGTATAGGATTCTGCTGTTTTAGGAGGCTGAAATAAGAATGTCCCTCGCTGGTCCCTGCCTGCACTGGCAGTCATCCCAGCACATTTTTCCAGGCCTGTGCAGCTCAGGCAAGAGGAGGTGGCAAGGGTGGATTTGCATAACTCTGCACTATACTGACTGTTATATGACCCATGGTTTTCTCAGATTCACAGTGTTAATTAAATTTGAGGTCATGTAGTGTTTACATGTGCACTTATTATAAGAGATCCCTTGTATGTACCATGGCAGATAGATAAGCGTTGTAGTGTTAGTGTGTTGAGATGATGTGTGGGTCATATTTGTGTGGGGACATGCACACAGAATGTCGATGAGTCACTATTATGGCTAAGGTCCTATGTTTGTTGAAATAACTTTCCAATATGAAGTTGGAAATGGTCACATTCACAAACTTTACTTCTTGATGTAATTTTTTTTCTTAAGCCTCTGAGGCTTTAACTGAAAAAAAAAAATCCACTGACAATTTTGTAGCTGTGCAGTAGCAGCCAAATGTGTTTGCTGTAGGGTGAATGTGCAGCCAGTACATCATCATAGCCACTGAGTTTTTTTACCGACTTACTCGGTAGACTCATTGTCGCATTGCTCACAGGTCTGCGGCTGCTTGGCATTGGGAGAAACCAGTACATTGACCTGATGAACCAGTGCAGGTCGTCTAAAGTAAGTATTACATTTTCTAAAATAGAAAATGTGCAAATTTCCCTTTGGAGTGTCGTCTTTAATATTAAATATTGGCTTGATAGTAATTCTAACGACAAACTCACAGTGATTAACAATCAAGCATTATGAAGGTTACTAATCATTATCACTGTCATTTTATAACTTTGTTGACCTGAGTTGTATTTGTGTTTGTTGTTGTCAGAAATTCTTCCGCAGAAAATCGGCACGGGATCTGCTACCAGCGAAACCAGTAGAGATCTCTGTGGAGCCATGGTGGGTCGCTCAGACGGGCTACATCACTGAGGATGATATCAGGGTGAGATGAGAACGGCATCAGTTTTATTTATGTGTTCAGATATGATATTTGCAGGAAAAACACAATTTCTTTGGAAACTATGTCTGTGGGACATGTCAGATTTACTTAAATTTAGCTATTACAACTGATGGTGTTTATATCTATAATCTATCTATAAACTGATGAATAGAATAAAATGTCTAGGCGTGATTTTAAATCTAAATTTCTTTTCAAATGTGGTTGTTATGCTCCCCAATTGACACCTGTTGATCCCTTGAGCCTGCATGTTGCATGTGGAGATCTCGCCTGCCAAGTTCCCAGACATTTATTCATATGTAAATCTGCCCCACTGCCACTGTTGTTCACCGGAGATGAATTTTGACATCCATAGAAACTGACTCATGTCTTGCACAGGTTTACCTAAATGTTGTCACATTCTTGTGTGTAATTACAGATCTGTTCTCCAGCTGAGAAGAAAGCCATTGATAAGATGATAGATTCTGGTCCTCAGCTGGCTGGTTCAACTGAGTACAATGTCGTCTTAAGTAAGTATCTCTCACATTTTGGTATGATATGTACAGTTCTTAAAAATACAATGACTGACTATTTTACATTTTAGATTATTATTATTCTAAGATGTTGAAAAGTATCACAGGGAAATAGCAGGGACTTTGGCAAGCATCTCGCTCTTTCTTCCATCTCCATCCTGAGTGATCTGACCACATGCAGACAGA
The DNA here is from genome assembly GCF_019176455.1 of Solea senegalensis. NCBI lineage: Eukaryota > Metazoa > Chordata > Actinopteri > Pleuronectiformes > Soleidae > Solea > Solea senegalensis. The sequence goes on along the minus strand of NC_058039.1, from coordinate 7,859,400 downwards.
TGTTAAGTTCAGCTCTGATGGCACCCAATGCCTCCTGTGTTTGCTGAATGTGTCCTCTGTCATTCCTCTGTCATGCCACATGCTCCTCAAGTAGGATCAAAGCCTGCTCGCTTATCTTACATTTTTATACTCTTCTCACAGCCACAGTACATGATTTATTTCATTCTAGCGGTTATGATCTTATTTCATGTTGCAGTGGTGTAGCTTTGATTCACCCACAACATTATTTCTGTCTGTCTCTACCTGTCAACGGCACTGAAGCATACACGCATACTCAAAGTGATACTAGACAGACACATCTGTACAGTTACACACATATACTTTTCTTCTTGCAAGCAGAAATGAAGTCGGTGTGTATTTGCAAACGGTGACATCTGGTCATGTGTGGTCAAAGGAAATGCATGCAGGACACATTTTATTGGTGTGTGATCAGCTCTACTCAAGGGTGTCCATGTTTGATTGGGTCTTTCAGGAAAAATGCTAATTCCAGGTCTAAACATGGCCCATGTTTCTCTCTCTGTCTTGCTCTCCCCAAAGTGATATTTCCAGGGTTGCCAGTTTTCCAGTTCATCACAGGGCCACATAGAGACAAACAAGCATTCACTCCCACCTACGGTCAATTAAGAGTGTCCAATTCCCCTAATCCCCAAATCTGCGTTTTTGGACTGTGGGAGGAAACCGTAGAACCCAGAGATAACCCACTTACACACGGGAGAACATACAAATTCCATGGAGAAAGGCCCTTGCTTCGACCGGGTCACAAATCCAGGTCTTCTTGCTGCAAAGGCAAGAGTGCTAACCACTACACCAACTGTGTGGCCATAATTTACATACAACATTTCAGCACAAAATGCCCCCATTTACACTCCCCTAAGAGAATTGCTTTGCATTTCCTATGCCCACCTCAAGCAATATGATTTATTTCTTTTAATAATTCATGAGCACAGCAAAAATGATAGCTTTACAGCAGACAATGATGTTGTAAAAGACATTGCTCCACTGTCCTCCATTTTCCTAATTTGTTCTGGCCCACTGTCTTGTTGAATTTATGTCCCACACATAAGTTTGATTCAGCAGGAAAAACAAAGGAAACAAGCTGCCTCCATATGCTTTTCATAAGAATATATTTGCATTAAAAACATAGAAATTAGGATGACGGCATCTTAAAATATTAAAATAATTGATACAGCACTAGCTACAGCGTTAACATGTCAAATATGTCACAATTTTTCCAGTGATGTCAGAAGTGTTTTTCTGCTGACATTTGAACATGGAGGCAGGTACTGGGGTTGCAGTTTAAGGTCTCGCATCGATGTGTTGCTGTGAATTCAAAAGACATAGCACAGCGACTAAAGTTGTGTCCATGCAGTTTAGATGTTAATTAGAGAGGAGTCTGACAGCCGTGAGCCTCTGCCACTGGAGTGCTGGGGAATAAGCGGGAATACAATTAAATACCAGAGGTGCAGGGTGATTTGAATACAAGTAGCTGTTTAAATGAGATTTTGCATTTCCCACTGCCCTTGAAAGCACAATTCTCTATTTTGCTCAGAAGCGGTTCAGTTTACACAGTCTATGTTTTATAGATGTGAATGAGGAGAACTACAGTTATGTTAACAACGTCATTGTACACTTGTGCTTTTATTACAGGCTTGTACAACCGAGGCTTCATTTACTTGGATGTTCCCATATCTGATGACAGCTGCATCTCCGGTATGTGACCCTGTCTCTGTGTATGTGTGTAAACATCCTGTTATTATCCTCACTAAGCAATTACCGGGACTCTGTATGTAATTAAAATGCAACGGCAGGAACATAAGCGAGCCTTGCGCTTAATGGACTTGCCTTGCAGTGTCTAATAGTATCACTACAGACATGCACAGTACTTAAAAACAGTTCAACAAAAAAATAAAATTGTAATTTTGGATGTTTGGATGTTAATTACTGTTTGTGTTTTTCAGTGCCCCCGCTGGAAGGCTTTGTTATGAACCGTGTCCAGGGTGATTACTTTGAAACGCTTCTCTATAAAATCTTTGTGTCCATTGATGAGCAGACAAATGTAGCAGAGGTGAGCTTTAGAGAGTTTATTGCTGTGCTCATTGGAAGTGATATGACTCCCTGTGTGTCTGATCAACTTTTCAACCCTTTTTTTTTACCCACCCTCCTGTTCCTTTCTTCCTCTGCGACTCTCAGCTGGCGAATGTGCTGGAGATTGACCTGGACTTAGTGAAGGTATGAATCCACTTGCTTGTTGCCAAATGTGGACATTTATTTATGTAATGCTAATTACCTTTACTAATGCACTAACTAAAGACAAGAGGAATGGTTGACCTGAAAAACGTGAAGCCCAGTGTTACAATTGTCACTTACAAAATGCTGTAGTCATTATTTTTATTCTACTCAGGCTTTAAAAATTTTTTCCACAGTGTAGTAGTGAGTGTATATATACCAGTGTGTGACGACTATGTGAGGAAGAGCAGGATGATGAGAGAACAAATTATTATCTTATTGAGAATAAATCTGCCTCCTCTGAAAAGTCCATTGCAGACTTTCCTCGACCTATTAACACTACTGTATTTTAACCTTGGTGATAATGGTGTTACTTCAAGAGCTCAATATTTTCTTAGGTGGTACTTGGTATAAAAGGTTTGAGAATCACTGCTCTAGGAGGTTCAAATCAAAATGAAAGCAAATTGGTCAGAAAAGTAAGCAAATTTTGTTGCCCACACACAGTTTCAGATTAGATCCATTATTGTTCTCTACAACTTAATCAGTGGGCTGCGCAGCAGCATTCCAGTTGAACTAATGCCCGAGTTTGAACTAGTTTCCCATTCGCTCTGTGTCAAACACAGAGCCAGATTCCCTTTCAGTATGAGGACCTTCAGTGGAATGGGCTGAACTCCCCTGTCCCTCAGTCTCTTTTCATTATTGCTGTGTCAAACACAGAGCCAGATTCCCTTTCAGTATGAGGACCTTCAGTGGAATGGGCTGAACTCCCCTGTCCCTCAGTCTCTTTTCATTATTGCTACTAAAAAGCAACTCCTCATAGAAGTGATTTAAGGCAGCAGTGGCAGCCGTTCTCCAGGAAAAGCCCTCTGACTTCAGAGATGATTGAGATACCTGAGAGTTACCTTTTGTGTTAAATCTTCTGCATCTTGACTTGAGTTTTCTATTCCACTTTTGAGACAGTCAGTGGAATTTTATTTGTAGTTGCTGTGGATCATGAATGAATATAACCTTAAGGTGAATTCAGGCAGAGTATCGTGTCCATCAAATCGCTTACAATTATTTAACCACACAACCTTCACTTGGCCTTTACAGATGCGCAGATATTTTTTTTTTTTCCTGTGGCTGTTTATCGCAGTGTGAAATATTGCCAAGAAAACAAAGTTTGACACTTAAAAGTACAACTTCATGCAAGTGCTAGTTGAGGAGGATTAGAGGTCTATGATATATGACTGAGTCTGAGTACCGGACCATTGGATCAAATGCCTTATTTTTTTATTTTTATTTAAAGAATGCAGTGTCCATGTACTGTCGCCTCGGCTTTGCTGTCAAGAAAGGTCAAGGTTTCAGCTCCGACCTGCTCCACCCAACCTGGAAGAACGCTCCTTCTGTCAACAGACTCAAGTATGTGCATCCTTACGTTATTTTCTTATAACAAGCCTCTAGCAACAAGATGCCATAATTCTCCCATAACAAGTTTCACAAGAATGTGTTTACTTTTGGAATAGAAAGATTTCCACCAACTCTACTGATATCATTACTTTTTCTTATGATCTGTCTTGTGCGTTAGGAGCACCATGGACCCTCAGAAGATGCTGCTGTCCTGGGAGCAGGGCAGTCCGGTTATGGAGGGAGGCTCCTCTGCCACTGACACTGATACCACCAGTCTGGAAGACCAAGGTCTTGGCACATACACACACACACACACACACACATGCACTCCTCCAAGCATGTATGCTAATAAGTGCTAAGTGATTGTTAAGAAAGCTTTGTCATGTCTCTGTAAGTCATTTTCACATTGTTAGGTGTTAGTTTGAACTTATTTTTTGGTTTAATTTAGAATTTGTCCTGAATGTTAATCCAATATTTTGAAAATGTGTTAGATTTAATTGATTTTGGAAAATAGGACCTAAACTTTTCAGAAAATCCTGAGCTTATGTTCCCAAGTTCAGAAAGATGACAGTCGTGCTGCTGCTGCTGCTGTTGCTGTTGTGCGTCTACATGCATTTATATTACTGCACATATATAAAGCTGTTGTTCTGTGTCTCTGTAGCTGACACAGCCAGCGTTAGCAGCCTGAGCATCCCAGCTGCACCCACCAAGAGGATTGCCTTTCTCTTTGACTCAACCCTTACAGCCTTTCTCATGATGGGCAACCTGTCTCCGGTTAGTGGATGGATGTGAACTTGCACTTAAACAAATGTTCACATCTTTTGATGCAATATTTAAAGGCTCACGACAAACATCATTTTAATTGAAGGGTTGAGTACAATGCTCTGTGCAGTTTTTAATATTGATTCTGTGTTTGTCTTTGTATTAGAACCTGAAAAGTCATGCGGTCACCATGTTTGAGGTGGGTAAGCTGTCTGATGAGACTCTTGACAGCTTCCTGGCTGAGTTGGAGAAGGTGAGACAACACTTGGAACACAATAAATAAAAATGTATTAGTTTGGGTTTTTTGAGCTTTATAGTTATGCCTTTATTCAAACCCTTTCTAACCTTGTTGTTATTGTGAAATTTGCAAATTGCAAATTTGATTTATTAAATAATTTATAGCCTGGTATATACAGTACATACTCACATGAGTATGACATACATGCACACAAACTCTTGATAAATACACTCACACTTGGATTTTTCTGTTTCCAGGTAGAGAGCACAGCAGAAGGCGAGGCCCAGCGTTACTTTGACCACGCTCTGACCCTGAAAAACACCATCCTCTTCCTGCGCTACAACAAAGAACTTACTCAGGACCAGGGACATGACATCCCAAATATAGGTATCTATCTACTCTGCTATTACACCCTCTGTTCCATTACTTTATGCATAACCACTTGCAAGTCCCAAAACATCATGCACACACATATATATGTGCTTGCTGTCATGCCTGCATTGTATATATAAGTATATAAGTAAGAGTACATGATGCTGAGGATAACTTTCAGCTAATTTTCTTGAACAATACTTTGAACTGTCAGTTCTGTGTTACAGCAGCAAAAGGCTACTCTTAATGATTCCAATGTAACTAACAAAACTTATTCTTTTATGTTGTGGATCAGGCTGGAAACAACAAAAAAAAGTGCATATGTTTTAGCTGCTTTTGGCAAACTATATCTCCATGTCAGCTGCATTTGGTTACATTTGGTCTCAGATATGGTTCTTTTTTGCAGAGGCATAGAATGAGTCAATAGTGGTGCTGTATTGTTCCGGAAAAGCAGCAGAGACCGAGTTCTCCAGTGACAACAAGGCGAATTTCTGAGTCTCCATGTAGCTACCATGGTGCCACCAGATGCTGTTTGTTTGCTTTGGCATCTTGCCTCCTCTCTGATTATCTTATCTCTCAGTCCTTCTCAGCTGCTGCTGCCGAAGAGTGAGCGCAGAGAGCCTGCAGGCTGAAGCTAATGGTGCAAGAGTCTAGTGATGATTACTCATTTAAGAAAATCTATCTGGCCAGCGGAAATAAATTGTTTAAATACTCGACAAACTGTTTTAGATTATTCAAAAGGTTGAGGCAGAGTAAGTCTTATTATAGTGATAAAAATAACCATTCAGGTCTCCCTCTTTCTTTTGAAGGTATTAAAAAACATATGTTAAAGTAATAGTCATTAAGTTAATGCAGTCATTGACAGGGAAATAGGGACAGGAAACAGATGGGAATAAATGAGCACCATGTGCTATTACATAAGAAAGGTACTTTTTCATACCACTATGTCATAGAAGACAGAATATCATAAACCACATTAGGGCTGCAATGATTAGCAGATTACTAATCAATTAATTGATTGATTAATCATTTGAGGGTATTTTACAGGTTTATTTCAGCTTTACTGTGAAAAAGAAACCAGAAAAACTGAGTGTCTTTGGTTTGTTGACAAAACAAGACATTTGATGACATTAGTCATTTTGAGGTTTGGGAAACGCTGTTTATACATTTTTGCCTTTTTCCACCATTTTGTGACATTTTATGGACCAAAAAAAGGAATCAGTTTGTCAAGATGTGCAGCCCTGTACTTCAGACATACACATGATGGTTTCCAGCCTATTCTGTATTGTAGTAGTGACTCCCCATGGTCCCCGCTCTCCACTAGGTTTCCCCTTGGACATGTTGCGGTGTGAGAGCTTGCTGGGCCTGGACCAGGCAACCTGCAGCCGTGTCCTCAACAAAAACTACAAGCTGCTGGTGTCGATGGCGCCACTCAGCAATGAGATCAGACCCATCAGCAGCTGCACGCCACAGGTATGATGACACCTGCATCGAGGGAGAACAAAGGCAACACTGGCTGTGTGACTTACTGCAATACTGATGTGTGTTTGTGTTATCGCCCACAGTTAAATGCATTTGTGCTTGTGGGTCACGTGTGGTTGTGTTTGCCCCCATCGCTCTGTGTACACATTTGAGTGTTCAGAGTGATTTGTGACTCTGTGTGTGTGTGTGTGCGCGTGTGTATTCTTTGTGATCGCTCTGTCTGCAGTTGCCTCAACAACAGTATACGACACAAAGAGAGAGGGAGGAGAGGGAGAGAAGAGGTGAGGCTCATGAGTAATTCCTCTGCCTGACCAGATGCCAGATTTCTAACTGAGCGCTGAGAGACGGAGGGAAAGAAACTCTTTTAAACTCTTATTGTGCCATTCATGCTGCTGCTGATGCTTACACTGCTGTGACTTAGAACAGTGTTAATAAGTGTTTTCTGCTCATATCGCTTAAAACATGCTCTGTATACAATACCATGATTCCCCTCTTTTGTTGTATTATTCCTTTGAAATGTGTGAAAAATGACAGGAAATTGTCTGCCTGATGAGGTGTACGTTTAAAGCACATGTATCCGTTCTACTCCACTACACCCGTGTGAGTATGCGTGTTTGTTTGTTTGTTTTTCCCCCGCAGCACATTGGCCCAGCCATCCCCGAGGTGAGCTCCATCTGGTTCAAGCTGTACTTGTACCACGTGACCAGCCAAGGCCCGCCGTCTCTGCTCCTCTCCAAAGGCTCCAGACTCCGTAAACTGCCAGACACATTCCAGGTTAGCTTGAACTAATAATGAATGAATTCATTTGAATGAATAATTAAGATGTATGCTGTTACTGATAAATGCTAAAAAAAGCTATTATGTCACATAAGAAAAGGAATGTATGGGATAGTTTTTCCATCATCTTTGCCCTTCATTTCCTGTCCTTAAGAATTCTGTCCTTGCTGTTTCACTTGAAAGAACAGATAATGGGAACAATACAAGTAAAATTGAAGGCTTTTTTGTGTTGCCTTCATTTCTCAACAAAGCTCCAGGTTCATCAGAGTGCACCTCATTTTCCTCCTCCAAGGCTTCCCAACTGTCTTGGGATTTTTAAAATCTATCCTGGGAATAATAGACACACATGGAACAAAGGAGAATTTTATGTAGCAAATTCCCCGGGTGGATTTGGTAATATCATGAATATTGGTCATTTTATGAACCACAGCACATTTTCTTCTTATTATTTGAAACATTATTTCTCCTTCACATTGACCTTTAATTATTCAGAAAATTAGATTCTTTTCACCACTCTCTCAAAGCACATAGAAGCTATTGAGTCACTCAGTTGACTCACCTGTTGTGGAGTGAAAACCTTCATTCTATTTTTATCATGTAGTGTTTGCTTTAGCGGGAAGCTGACGTATCACTTTGAGCAGAGTAGTGATGTTTACACATGTTCTCCTCTGCCTCCTTAATGTAACGTTTGAAATAAAAACTGCAGGAGGTTCTGCTCCCATGGTGGTTTCAGTTATTCGCAACTCAGTAAGAATTTCTTTCTTAAACCATTTTTATTTCTTTGTCGCAGGCCTACGACAGGTTGCTGATCACTTCCTGGGGTCATGACCCCGGAGTTGTCCCTGCATCTAATGTGCTTACCATGCTCAACGATGCGCTCACACACTCTGCTGTCCTCATCCAGGTGAACACACACACATACACTTTGTGAGCCTTTTTTATGAGGTATTTTCAAGTTTTCTATATGTGAACATTTATATCTCACATTGTGCATTTCCTCATGTTGTTTATTCCATATTTGATTGTTAGTATACCATATGAAGTGTGTGTGTAAAATCCTTAGGGTCATGGTGTGCATGGCCATGGAGAGACAGTCCACATTCCTTTTCCCTTCGATGAGGAGGATCTGAAGGGAGGTAAGATGCGCTCAGCTCTGTGAGTGAATGAAGCTTTAAGACCTGTCTGTTTATTGATGACATTATACTTCCATGCTAATAAAAGCTGACTCTAAATTAAAGAATAATTAAGTGACATAAATTACTGGTAAAGTGGCATCTGGTGTGATCTTCTGCTGGTGTAGCCCAGCTGTCTTCTGCGTCCCTCGGCTGTCGTGAGAGGTTATTTGAGTAACTGTTCTTTTCCTTCACTTCAAATCAGTCTGGACATTCTTCCCTGAACGCTGCCGAGATATTATGTCGAGATATTGTTCCCATTTTTTTTTGGACCCTTCTCTATAAACTGTAGAAATGATTGTACTTGTTCGTTTGGGCATTTATTTTGATGCTTGTTTTGCAGGTCACCTTGAACATGCCTGTATTCATTGAGCTAGATTAGATATTTGCAAAAACAAGCCATTGAACAGCTCCAGAGCAGAGAGTGCTATTTTTGTTGGTGAATGCTTTGGCCTGTGTGGAGTTCAAGACTTCATTTTTAAACATCCTTCAACGTTGCTTCTTTTGTCTGTCTCTTTTTCCTGTGCAGATTTCTCTTATTCCAACATGTGTGTGCACAAATCGCTGCAGAAGCTGAAGGAACATGTGGACCTGGAGCACCAGTGCGGCTACATCACCATGCTCAATTCCAACAATAAGCACCGGCGAAGGGCCAGTGACAGTACTGAGTGCAGAGGTGAGCAGAACTAACAACATAGACTGTGTTTGCTGCATTTATAAAGAATGATGTATAGTGGAATTAGTAACAATATCCTTGCCTCTGGTGGCCATTGGCGCTGATGGTGCAAATTAGATTGTTGTTTGTCTGCATAATTGTGTCCCTTACTGTGATAGTCTTTGCTAATGGACATGGATTGAACAGTCTTAGCCTTGGGACTTTACCTGGAGATTTACAGATTTAATCTTTTTAGCTTACGTGGAATGTATGTTCATACATACACAAGACACTGCGGTGATTTGATTAAACAGCATTATGATGAAATACTGCAGTGATGCAGGAATTCAACACCTCAAAAATCTTGCTCTACAGACTCCAAAATGCAAAGATGATCACTTGTACCATTTACAATTTAAATCACAATATATGTCAAAAGTAATTTCAGTATAACCTTTTTGACCATATTTGTTAATTGAATTGTTTTCTTTCTTCTAGGAGACACTCATCTGGGCGGAGGCCTGGACACTAATGGCAGCACTGAGTCTTTTGAACTTGTGACAGAGGAGAACAACGGTGAAGGCAAAGGAAAAACAGACGGTAGGTTACCTTTGTGGTTAATGAAGACCACAGGGTAAAGTGTAATATGTAGCAAAGGTTTTAATTGTAAACAGTGTGTCTCGTTTTTTAAATCCGTTTGCTCTCTTGTTCTTGTTTTTCAGCCCTCTTCTCTGAAGACGAGTGGGTCCCACTTGAGCTGTGCTTCGGCATGCCTCTCTTTAGCTCCGAGCTCAACCGCAAAGTGTGTCGGAAAATCGCCTCGCACAAACTCTGCAGCAATGAAAGGTGAAAAAGAAAAGAAAAGAAAACACACCCAGCATTGTCATGAACGTAACTTTTATCTGAAACACTGAGAAGTGTAAAGTGAGAAAAGAAGAAGCATTGCAGTGGTGCTAGACTGTGTTGTTCTTTCAGCCTTCAAGAACTACTTCACTCGAGCCGAAAACTATCGCTGAAGGTGTTGAGCTTTGTTCAGTCATTCCAGGTAACAACACTCTGCTGTCTCATGTTTCCTATTGAGAATACACACAAACCAGACAAAACCCAGCTCCTGTACAAATAACTAGGAGCCAGATATTTAATTACACACATAGAGTTTGTTTGACTGATTATTTGTTGGTTTCATTTGGTTTTACATCAATGCCTTAGGTTTAATGCGCATACAATTTTGTTTTGAATCGGTATTAGTTAATTAAACACACAAAAGCGACAGGTGATCGAGAGACAAAAGAGGACAAACTCTAATTTACAAGAGTAGAAATAAACAAGGAAAAAAACTAGAACAACAACATTAAAGAAAACAGCAAAAACAGACAATAGAGAACATGGAGTCATTAAAACCAGGTTTTAGAATTTTTAGCTTCTTAAATGTGAATTTTTTTTGTTTTCTTTGCTTCATATAACAACAAAATCATTTAAACTAAATCATTTTGGTTTGTGGACAAAAAAGACTTTTGGGAACTTTATCATTTAGAGGTTTGGGAAATTTTGGGAAAATAATCGACAGATTAATTGATCAAGAAACATAATAGTTAGTTGCAAGTCTATATTCACGCAAGGCACACGGCCAGGACAAGCAGCCAGAGAGGCATTTATGGTTAGCACGTGATACGTGTTAATATGATCCACACCCCTGGGCACCGTACATGGAAATTGCCTGGATAAAATCGGCAAGATAATGTCTGCCAGGGCATATAGTGGTTACACTAGATTAATGTAATGTAATAAACCAGTGTTTTTCCAGATATTATAACCTTTTATTTACACATTTGAGTTTTTGTTTTCACACCTCACTCATCTATTAAAGTACATTAGATTGGTAAAAGAGGTGTGTGATAGATGTGGGACGTGTTTGATACACTTTAAATCTAACTTCTTCCCTGTGTTGCGCTTTATTTATGCTACAAAATCTCCTCTACAAGAGCCACAAGATCTCTGTGGTGATTTAGTTGCTTAAAAAACATGTCTGCTTGGCTAGTTTTCTCCTGAACTCCTCCGCTGACCACAGAGTTTTTGCATAGTTAGAAAAAAACTCTGTGCATGATACAATGCTGTGACATCTTTCGGAGCCCTCGTGCTGGACACGCTGTGGTGAGTTCAGTCTTTATCCAAAGACTGAGAGAGGAGAGAAAACATTAAATACACAGTTGGAAATAAAGAAAGAAAAACTAATTATATACTTTCAGTTTTAGAACTCTAATGCCAAATGACCACAGGCTCTACAATAACTCCAACAGGAACCATTTTACTCAGCCTTTCCTGGCTGTTTCATGGTCACTGGCCCTCATATCTTCTCTCCCTGCTGATCTGTGATCTTTGCCCTGTGATGGCAGGACGGCATCCTGCCCGCTGATATGGACAGCGGTGTGTCGAACCCTCTCAGTCAACCCCCGGCCGAAGCGGGCGTCCCCCTGCCCGCCCTAAATCTCCTCTTCAAGGACGGACTCCTGAAGGAGTGGAGCGGGCGGGCACCACCAGCTCTGGACATCTCGTCTCTGCAGAAGGACCAGCCCACATAGAGCGGCTCCCGCGGGCGAACCTGCCGGATGTGGTCGCGAGAGGGAATCTCCTTCAAAATGGACCGCAACGTTTTCAGCGTCACGTCTCTCATTGAGGAAAATCAAGGTCCGACTCTGCATTTTCATACACGATCACAAGGAAAACACTTGTTTGTAAACTCCGTCCTTCTGTCCTCCAGTATCCCGTCATGGGAAATGAGTTCTGCCAGCACTTTGTCATTTACCACCTGTATGAGGAATCATTCTCACCAATACTAGTTACAACTCCCCGTCTCCCTCTGTGACTCCTCGTGTTCGTAGGCAGTGTTATGTGTTGGAGTGGTGCTATTATCACAGTCTATAACAGTGATGCAAGTAAACGGCATAAAACCTGGACGACCATGCAACTGGAAACACAAATACTGTTCTCCACTGACCCCCCTCCACACCACACACACCTCCCATCCTTTAATCATGGATGTTTTGTGATCTTTGAGAGCCCAGTGTAAAGTGGTTGATATTGTATAGATGTTCTAAAACTGACCCACATAATAAATGAAGTGTTTGACTGACTTCTTCAGGAATCATTTGACAATATGCACATTTAAGATCCAAGACTTGGGACTTGACTGACAACAGTGAAAGTCTTCAGTCAGACTCCCCTGCTGCCACTGTGTTGTCTCATGTTTAGTGATCTGATGCATGACACTGTTGCACAACTTGTACCGTTTAAAAAAAACAAAAAAAAAACATACTCTCCTCTTAATATGTAATCAAAAATGGGCATTTTTTTAATTTGCACTGTGCAGTATTTCACCAAACCTGTGGATGAAGTGATGTAATTTATTTTCTTTTTTTTTTTGAATGTTGGATCCCTTGTAGTAGCGCACATGGTTTTAGAGGACGTGTTTCAGGTCAGAGCAGATCAATTTAAAACGTTTATTTTATGCTTTGCCTTTTAAATTCAGTGCAAGAAAACACCAAAGACCATTCTTTTCCCCGTTAAAGAATAGCTTTTTTACTTCTGTTCCTTTTTTGTTGCCTTATTACTAGCGGCCAATCAAAAAACGACGAGGTCTTCAATCACATCGTCTGATTTGATTTCTTTGTTTTTGAACATAATATTTGTTCAAATTATTAATGTGCTTTGAGTCTGTGAAGCCAGTATTGGGTCACAAACTAGCAATTTCCACCTCAGCTGGAGAATTTGACAAGGATGACATAGTGTAACAGTCTGGTTTGTGTGCTTGAACCAGGCCTGTTGCTTGCTCGTAGCTCTCCCTGGATGCTCTCTGGTTTGTGTGCAGTGCAGTGCACAACACTCTTCTTGTCCAACCCACCACTCTCTCCAAGGGATTCTATGTACACCATGTTAGTGAAAAATGGGCTTTTTAGTAGAGAGAGGAGGAGGCAACTTCACTGCGAAAGCTTGTACAGACCCAAGGGATGGAAATGCAAATGCTTTGCCCAGCTTCTCGGAGATGTGATGGCCCGAAATCTGTCTGAAGTCTGTCAGGAATTGTCAGTGGTGCTTCAAAAAGTATCGAGTACATTTTAATTCAGAGTGGTGGTAGGGCCTATTTTGCTGAGTTTTTATTTTTATTTTTATTTTCATTTGAAGACTCTGCCCTGTGCAGTTGTTGACCCACTTGTGGTTGTCGTTTCTAATAATGTGTTTCTGAAATAGAGAAGAGAAAAAAAAGAGACTAAACATGAGGTCCTGTTGAAGCATGATGACTGTGTAGAAACTGTTGAGTGTGCGTGTTGTGTATGCGCGCGTATTGTGCACCTCACACTTGGTGTGTCTTCATACTACCTTTTACAATTCAAGCCCCTCCCCCCCAATCCTGCCTGGTTGTTACTTGGTTGCAGTTATTTGGTCAGTCCAAATATCTCCCATGTTCTCCCAGGTAGACTCCCACCAGAGTATTAAAAAAAAAAGAAATGCTAGTTTTATATGTTAGTCTATATTTTAGGAGATCTTAGTTGTAGCTTGTTTAATGGGAAAATGCATATCACTAAGTTAATGATAATCTTGTAATTAAATGGTTTAAAAAAAGAAAAGAAAGAAAGTGACATTCCCTCAACATAACCCTCCTCTTCCATTGTTGCGCCATCACCTCTCTGTTCCGCATTCATGTTATTATTATTATTATTATTATTATCACAGCAACGAATAAATAAATAAATATGTAAAAAGTATATGAAAAATATAAATAAATATGTAATAAAAACAAACTCTTTTTTCCTCCATGAAAATGTCTCCCTATCTTTTTGTTTCTCCTCTCTATCGCTGATTCAAGTTCCTGTGCGCGGGCTCTGGATCGCAGCCAATTACTTCACATCGACATTAGGCCATGAGATGTTTTCCGAGCCAGGTGGAACAGATGGCGTGCAACATTCAGCTCTGAGGGTGCTCTCCCCGTCTGCCCTCTCCGTCTGCCTCCAGTTTTACCTATAGTAGATTTAAAGCGCCGCTGAGCTGAGATGCGACGTCTGATCTACTAGTGTGAAGCCTTTTAGAAGCTGTGACAAAGCCCACGTTTTTGGGAGGAGGATTAACTTGTCAGTCTGTGACTGGTCGCGCCCCCACCTGACAGGTGGAGCCCTGCCTAATTGTGAACGTCTCCCATGCCTCCGTGCTCCGGTAATTTCCCATGCAGCATTACAAATTACTCCATGTCATGGGGGGGACGTTAGGGGCATAAAGTGGGTCACACCACCTGAGAATAAGAAGTAGTCAAATGAGCTGCATGTCATCATTCCAGCGGTTCATTTATTTCCTGACACCTTCACCCATACACTGATATGACACCCAGCACTGCTCGGTGAAGGTGTAATACTCATCCTGCAGATTTGCTATTGGTGACTCCCATCATTAGCATTGTCAGACTGCTGTATGGCCTCAGGTTGAAATAACTATGAATAGAAGGCAGGAAAAAAAAAAAAGCGACTCACACTCAGTAATTGCATTAACTTGAGCCAAAGCTGATGAAAGGCCAGTGAATAGTAAAATGACATCAGCCGCTTACATGTTACAGTCTGTCGCTTCATTGTCTTTGCAACATTTTCAGTGAAACCAGTTGAAACCAATTTTGTTGTGGAATTGTGTTTGATTGATTTGTTTGATTTAATCTCCAGATGAGTTGAATTGATGTTTTGTTTGACAAGGTGCAATTTAAAAAAAAGGGTTCGCGACCTAGTCGGAACAAGGGTCTTTCTGCATGGAGTTTGCATGTTCTCCCTGTGGGTGCGTGGGTTTTCTTCGGGTTCTTCGGTTTCCTCCCACAGTACAAAAACATGCAATAAGGGGATGAGGCAAATTGGAAACTCTTAATTGACTGTAGGTGTGAGAGTGGATGGTTGTTTGTCTTTATGTGGCCCTGTGATGGACTGGCGACCTGTCCAGGATATGACCCTGCCTTTCACCCTATGTCAGCTGAGATTGCCCCCCTCATGTGGAGGATAAAGTGGTAGAAGATGGAAGTTACAATTGTGACCTGCTGACGGCGCTACATTAAAAATCAAGACTGTCCGTGCAAACCTTCCAATCCATTTAAGTCCGCAGACGTCTCCTGCTGTTCAAAATCATGTGACTGTAGGGATGAGTGTGAGATTAGATGGTTGTTTCTCTACCTGTGGTGGACTGGTGACTATGTTAGGTGTGATTGGCACCAGTGACCTTCATGTGGAGGATGGATGGTCTTGGTGCATAGCTTTTAAAATCTAAACAGCTGTTCATTACATTATCACACTTGTAAAATGAGTTCACACCATGCTAATTTATTTATTTATTTATTTATTTATTTATTTTCAGTGGAGTGGTTTTTAGAGCTCAGGTTGCCCAGCAACATTCCTGCTTTCCTGCAACACTGTGATTGTAAAGTGAGACCACCGGTTGGAGTATGACTGAAAACCCAAAGAAGTAGCCATGAAAAGTTTCAGAAGTGAATTCTACTAAAAAAAAAAAAAAACACTCCTTGTCCCCACCTGCCCCTGCACTGATGCTGCTGCTGCTGCTGCTGCTGCATACACAGACACATGCTCCCTCAGTCAGGACTTCATGACAGAGCCCATGTTTTGCTGCAGCTTTAAACTCTATGACCCAGATTGAATCATACTAACCAGGACAAACATTCAATCTGGATCAGTCTCTTAATCAACCCGATCTACTGCGTCCTCAGCAGAGGCTGTCCTGCCCTTTAATGGACATGAAAGCCACTGCTTCAGGTGAGACACGTCCTCTATCAGATGGACTGTACTGTATTGTGTATGACTTTGCAGTTGTTTTCAGTTGTCTCCCTTGTGGACACTCGGCTCACTTTCAGGGTCAAACTCCAGCTGCAATAACAAGGTTTGGTCTGTGTCTCTTCTCCACAGACATCTGAACTGTATGCTCACATCCCTCAGCATCGCTGACTTTTTCACTCCCACAACCACAACATTTGCAGGACAAGTGTGTCCACACTGAGGCAGCTGCAGTGTGCCATTTTTGGGGGCATACTAAATGCATCCCTCCCTCGCCTGTGAGACATAGTTGTTAGAAAATAGCTCCATAACTGAGAGCGAGTCTGGGCAGGCCACAAGCCACTGCTAAACATAATGAAGACATTACAGTCCCACCACAGACCAGGGAGGGAGCAAACGACTGCACAGCTTTAGTTCAATCAAGGACAGACAGGTGGTTAAAACTGTAAAAAAATAAATAAAGCACAGATGCTGGAGCCTTCGCAGTCGTCCACACCATTATGTGACACATTCACATGTAAATCCAGAATGCAGCTTTGTTGCTTTGGACGACAACAATGTGACTATAAAAATGACAAATAACAAAGTAAATAAACCTTCCAACAATCAGACAGAGGCTTTACTCGCCACATGGTGCAAAACACACGCTTCAGATTTTTTTAAATATACAGTGCTTTGATTTGACCACCTGTCATAAAAACAAGAAAATCTTATTAAAGAGCAAATTTGAGCCGGATCACTACTAAAACTATTCTGTTCACGAATGCAAGTAAATTGCTATAATTTGACATCTTACTTTTTTTTTCAGTATTTTTGTAAACAGTAAATTTGATAATGTATGCTTAACAATTTAAATAATTATATTTTAGCATTAAAAATATAATTTCGGTTAAAGAGCTTCTACATAGATCTACAAGAACTTTTATCAATGACCAGTGCTGTCAATGTCGGGCAGCGATAGATAGATAGATAGATAGATAGATAGACAGATAGACAGATAGACAGACAGACAGATAGATAGATAGACAGATAGATAGATAGAAACAATAATAAAGGTGCGGCGGTGTAAATGACGCACACTTCCTCTTTAAAAGCGCAGCAGTGTGTGGTTGGATGCTGAGCCACAGACCCTCCTTCAGTCGATCGGCGCTGTGTGTGTGTGAGTAGTTGACTAGTTGATCTACGGCGGAGACAAACACGGATGCTGATCACACCACGTGCGGGAGACTGGAGTTTGTTCTTATTTCACCTAAAAGCCGGGACTACCGCGGAACTTTACGCAGAGGAACGTGTCTGATCCTGTGAGGCGACACCTGAGGGAAACTGAATATTAATCCAGTTTGTTTGTAATCTCCTCCTCGTGCCCACTTGTTGATGGAGCACCAGCGGAAACGTCTGCGGGACATTCGTGTGCGTAATTTGGATGAGAGTCGATTCCGCGACGCGGCGAAATTAGACGCTCTGAGCTGTGCGGTTTCCCTGCAGACGGTGGTCATGTTTGGCGCACGGTAACAAGTGTTTGCACATTTAACTGTCGGGCAGCGGCATGGGGAACCAGATGGACAAGCTGTCACATTTAAGTTACGCAGAAGTTCCCACGATGGACCCGAACGGCGTGGACGCGGAGGACGGACCGCGGATCGGCGTCTCTTACATCTTCTCGAACGACGACGACGAGCTGGAGGAAGGCTGCGCGAGCGACGGCACAGTGAAAGACCCGAATCAGGAAGAGAAACAATACGACCAGCGCGACGAGGTGTCGTGCGCCGTCTACCACAAGGAGGAGTGCATTTACGAGAAGAGCGTGAAGTCTGCAAACCTGGAGGTTTACTCCCCCGAGAACCTGCTCAACAAATGTAAGGCGGGAGACCTGGTGGAGTTTGTGGCGACGGGACAGTTCCCGCACTGGGCCGTGTATGTGGGAGACTTCCAGGTGGTGCACCTGCACAGAGCAGAGGTGAAGAACAGTTTCCTGACTGATGCGAGCCAAGGAAGGAGGTGCAGGGTTGTGAACGACTTGTACAGATTTAAGGCTCTCGGTGCGGACATGGTGGTGCAGAACGCGATGGAGCAGGTGGGTTTAAAGGAGCGAGAGCTGAGCTGGAGGAACTCGGAGTGCTTCGCCGCCTGGTGCAGGTTCGGCAAGAGGGAGTTCAAAATGGGCGGGGAGATACGGATAGGCAAACAGCCGTACAGGTTGAAAATATGCATATCAGACAAACACTCACACGTGTTGGAGTTTCAGAGTTTGGAGGACATGGTCATGGAGAAGAGGAGGAACGATCACCTGGGCAGGAGAGCGGTGCTGCAGGAGCTGGCCACTCATTTCAACAGCGTGGAGGAGACGAGAAGGGAGCCAGGTCCTGAATGATGCCAGTCCCACCATTTACCCTTTAGCCTTTTCCAAACACAGTCTGTGCCACTCTGCTCCAATCCACTCCTTCAGGTGTAGTTTGAAAGGTCCATTATGTAACATGTTGTGGGAAATTGTATTTACTATCCATACATTTGTTTCATATGCATATAATGGCTTTAAAATAACAATAATAAAATGGTCCCATAGCCTTGAAATAAGGTTTTTTTTTTTGTATTTTATAGCCTAAAATAACCAGAGTGTGTGTTTGGTATTTTCAAACAAAAGTTTAGGATTATATCCTTTTTGGTTTGTAAAGACCACCGTAGTTCCCTGAAGCTCTTGGGAAAGGGTGGGGCTTGTGGATGAGTCCAAACTGCAGTCTGGCTAGCTTTGTTTACATGTGCAAAATGTCTTTGTTATGATTGGATTCTACGATTCCAACGTTTACATGGGTCCAAAATGACGTGCACCCATGTAACCATTAAGTGCACGTCTGCTCGTCCTCCTGCTGTCTGCTTATCCGTCTCATTTTCCCTCTCATCGGCGTCTGTGACTTTCTTTTCTGTTAATTCTTCTTTTTTGGAATGAAAATACAGCAGTAACAAAACCCGCTTAACGTGGATCAGACACACGATCGTGCCAAACCAGGAAGTCGTGATCGGATCGGCTGTTTAGATGAACGCAGATGTATCTGATCATATTTTTATTGCGATGACTTGTGTCCATGTAAACATAGCTACAGCTTCTGTTAGAAGTCACTCATTCTTACACACTGGACCTTTAATTAAAACAACATACTGTATATGTATATGTATTTTTTTTATTTTTTTTTAAAGTTTAATCATGGCTGTCTTTGAGTTCATCTTAATGCTGTTGCCTTAAAGAGATAGTTTAGTCGTTGTCTTGTAAGTGAGGTACTTATGCATCGTCAGTTGTCAGATCTCCATCAGCCGGTTTTTATGCACGTTTTAGCAAACGTTTGAAAGTGTGCGATATATTTGAATGGTAACCATAGACGTACCCGACCATGACGTGTCCTTTCGCCCTGTTAAAACCTTAAGTTATATTTAGAATAATTGTCAGCCGTTTACCATATTTTCTCAGTGTATTCCTTATGCCGTTATGCCACAGCACATTAGTTGTTTAGGTTGCACTTTTCAGGCTGTTTGACAGTGTGGTAAACTGCTAAAAATATTGACAATGTAGTGAACGATTGCGAGGCAGGACGCGGAATGCTGTATGTGACACACTAACTCTGCATAAGTACCTCACACAGTTCACCCCCCACCTCTAAACACTCAAACTATCCCTTTAAAGCCACCTTGGCGCCGAATGGCGTTTATAACGATGATGAATTCCTTCATCTGGGAGAAGAAGAACGAGACATTTTTGTCTCCAGCAGCATCTTCCTCACACAATGTATAATCTTAAAGCTTCACTTACGTACATCTGTCCATCCGTCAGAGCGAGGTTTGTGTTTGTTTTAAATTCATATTGTGTCCTGTTACCTGATCCATGTGAGGTTTATAGTTTCATCCCTCAGCTCAACCACACACACACACACACACAGATGTCAGAGCTGTTGAATACAAGACGGATTCTCCTTGGCTTTAAGGTGAAATCCTCACACCAGCACATGTGAAGACTCTGCTTTGTGTTTCTCCGCTCACAGTACGTGTGAATGTACCCAGAGTTCAAGTAAACCATAAATCACTCCGTCTTCTTTGCTACGAGTCATGTTTGTGTTGTTATTCACTGACAAGTGTCTTGTCTATTTAATCAAGGACAACTTTATAAGACGTGATGTCATTCGCCGGGTTTGAAATTTTGATTTGTAGAACCTGACATTTCGAAAGTTGGTATTAGTTTGTACGTGCTCTGTTGTAATTTTAAGTTGATATAGTTTTTCAAACACAGACACAATCACCACGCTGACACATTTTTGCTTTCAGGTGCATGTTTAGCAAAATTAGCTCTGTGTCTTTGTGTATTAATCATCTACTAAATGTTTTATAGATCAGTTATTAATCATTGCGAAAAATCCCTCAGTCATTGCTTCATGAAACTGACCGAGCACATGGACAACAGTCAATTTATTAAACAATTTATTATTCATTATTCGTCGTTCATGAGTTTTGATGCTGCTACTGCTCTTAGTGCTTGATTTATGGTTTCATTTTAGGACTCTTTGTTAACGTTAAAGTTTAGTTGTGACGTCTCTGTCCATGAAAAGTTGACAATTATGGTGTTAACATGGCAACCCGGTCCTGCGGGGCTAATCTATTGACGACGTGTGACACGTGCTTCCTCGTTAATCAACTGTCTGAGGGCAGCACCGTGACGAGCAGGGTGAAAGAGCGGGACGATTCCTGCAGCCAAACAAAACAACACTCGTAAAAAACCAAGTAGTAACATGCCCAAAAGTGTACGGATCACAAAATCAACGCTCGACAACCGTTTACATCACAACTACAGCAAACCTGTGCTGCACTCTCAGACCATCTGTGCAGCACTCGAGCCTTAAACTACACCGGGAAACAAACAGCAGGTGGCAAACCGATCATTAAATCGTTAAACAAGATTTGTTGTGTTCGCAGATGAATTTCACTGCATGGTCTTTGTAGTTCGCTTCCAGACAGTGAACCAAAAAATAAATAAATAAATGAGCAGGGAAAACATTGCTTTTACAGACTCGGTGTGATGGTGTGATGACACGTCTTTGCATCAATGCCAAGAAAGCTGATAATGATGATGATGATGATGACAACTTTCTTACAAAGAGTAAGACGTTATTGTGTCCAGGAGGATGTGGCAAAGAGTGTAGTATTGGAATTCAATTGCTCATAAAAACTCCACTAGATCAGCAACAGAATTACTGAGCAGTTCTCCATTCCACATGCCTAATGCATTGAGTTGCTGCCACGTGATTGGCTGATTTGAGAACAAGCAGTTGAAAAAAAGCAAAAAAGTAAAGAAAAAGTAGGTAAATAAAGGCAATGTGAGTGTATATTCAGATATGGAGAGCAGCTGTGCAGATGTTACTGAAGAGGTTTCATAAAGTAGATGTATAGTGGTGTTTTGGTAGTTAAACAGCATTTCAAAAGAAATGTATTTATAGTAAGAGTTGAGGCCGGTGCCGTGTTTGAGTGTGTGAGAACATGACCTCGTCAGACTGTTTCACTTAAAGGCTGGAAGACGTGAAATCATCACAAATATGACACAAACACACACAGGAAAACACAATTCAGAACAAATGACCCCCCCAGAATATGTCATTCATGTGTTTACATGCTTACACACAACACTATCCTATGACCAGCTGCTGTCTACACTCACACTTTGTTTTCTTGACAGAATCGGGAGCAGCTTTTTACGACGCAAGGACAAACAGAAATACACACAGTTGTCAAATGTCACCTGAAAACATCTTGTGCAGACAGGCCTGCCTGTGTGTGTGTGTGTGTGTGTATGTGTGTGTGTACCTGGTATTCCTCGTGTTGTGGGGACCTAAATCTGGTTGTTACACAGTCACATTATGGGGACAAAAATCAAGGGCGCATAATGTAAAGGACTACATTTTAAGGTGAAGACAGTTAGGCTGAAGTCAGGATTAGGATTAGACAATTAGGATAGGTTATGGTTACGGACAGGAAATTTATTTAAGTCCTTTTTTTACTTTTGGTCTCATTCTGTGGTTTTTTTTTATTCATTTGTGAAACGCCTATAATGACATGTATGTCATAGAAGATAGAAAACTTGCTGAGACACGAGAGCCGTGCAGATAATCGATAATGAGAACGTGCAAGCGACGCCTGTGGATTCAGCTGCACGCCCTCCAAATGAACGCCACTTATTTTGTTGTATTTTCATACAGACCGTTCCTCCTGCTGCACTAAACAGACAAAGTGCTCCGCAGTCTGTCTGCTCTCACAGTGAAGCAGCAGTCATCCAGCATTAACTGTGTGCCAGAACCATCCTCTTGATGGGAGGTGAAAGCTTGGACATAGCAGATGCAACCCAATTATAATCAACTGTCAGCGCTCGCCTACAGGAGCCTCGGCCTGCTGCTGCTGCAGCTACTGCGTAGGTTTTTGTTTCCATTGGATTCTGATGAATTTGATTAGGCGTTGAGTTTTGTGTTGTCCCGCTGTGTCTGAAACATAAAAACGCCAAAGGTTTTAAATTCATAGTCATTTGTCACCAGTGCGGTTTAACAAGCTGTGTCTTTAGTATTCCATGAATAATAGTGGGAAAACAATGGTGTCGTACATACAGATCAGTGGAGGCACTTTATCACGTGGGGGTTTTCTCATTCTCTCATTGATACTGAACAAAATAAATGTGGAAACACTTGTTACCAATCATTATGTGAGACTTTAACATACCAGAGAACACTGGGATTGTCATAAACTACATTTATTTGTGTCATTTGGTGAATGCAGCATTATTTCCAGCAGCTGACCATTGTTGATGCATTCAAATCATAAGATCCACATCAGGAAAAGTTACCATTGCAGAAAAAGTGTCCACTGTGATCCAAGCGCGGTCCAAGGGAGACATAAACTAATTGTATATTTAACCATGTAATTCTGTCATTTAAACAACAGTCTATTAATATAATAGCTTATGTTATCATACACTAATGTTCATTATCAGTGGCAGTGAAGTACCTGAGTGAAGTTTTATTGCTCAACAAATCACCCTTTGATTTTCCAATATTACCTTTTTATCTCTTATATGATCACACACACACACACACACACTTGTTCCCAAGTCTAATTAATGGGTCCACTGCCTAAATGTTTTGCCCACAACGTTGCCTGAAGCTTTGGTCTTTTATGTGAGATTCATGGTTGAGTGGCACAGCTCAGTGGCAAAATGAGCTGAAGAGGAGGCAGGTGGCATCATTGTCTGTCCAGGCTTTGTTGATGTCTGCTGTTGTCCCGGTCCTTCCAATGGCGCCTTCCAATTTGCTGACTCTGGCTCTTTAAACCTGTCATTTTGACATGATGCTGTGGTGGGGGGTATAGGAGGGAGGAAATCAAACAACTAAATGCATATTTAAAGATGATTTTAGCCAGCAGTCTCAAACACATATTTTATTCATTCAAAATCATATTTATTCATGTTCCGGAACATTTGACATGAAAGTTTTGATACTGCCAAAAACAAATTTAGCTTGGTAAAGCCAACATGAGAGCTGCTCCGCTTCTCGTGATGCAACATTAAGCAGCTAAATTGAAGGAGACAAGGACAGAGCATTCTCGTATCACCGTCTTATCTGTGTGAGAAGAACACAGCAACAAGTCACATTAGTATGAAGGGATCGTATGTTTTCAGATAGCTAAACTTTATTAATTCAGCCGGCACCTCCCATCTAAACATCTGGGTAGTCCCACTTAATAATACTGTAATAATTATCCATCTTATTTATTTATTTATTTATCAATGACTTTGAATGAGCCCTACCTTATAGTTCCTTATATTTATATTATCAGTAAACATTTTCCTGAGCAGTTAATGGTCTCAGACGCTGGTTTCAGGTCTTCTTCAGTGGCAAATGAACATGATGTTTAAAGGAGAATAGAAGAATAGCACATATAAGTGGTTGCAGGTGACATCGAAAATGGTATCGTTGAGGTTTCATAACGGGGGGTCAGAACACCTTGGCCTAAACATGGTCAATGCTGTATTATGAATTTTATGTACACAAGGAGTAGGCCTTGTTTTCTATCTGCACAGATGTCTTTGTCTTTGTCCTCCAAGGCTCACAGCTTTTTTTAAAGACTCTTCAATGGCTATTTAAAGTAAAAGACAGCTTTTAAAACCATGACAATACACCCATAGAAGGCACTTCATCATTTACTGTATCCTCCCCTTTAACAAACAATTAACAGGAACCTTTAAGAGACTGCCCGAGCACTTGCTTGTGATTGTGCTGCACCACCAATTTTCACATTAGTCATGAAAGCATGGAAAACGTTGTAATTACTGTCATTTGCCTGCCCACAGTTATGTTTTTAAAACAAATGGTAATTTTCTGAGTTGACTTCATCATAACCCCCGTGTTTACCGTACATCTCAGCTATTTGCACAAATAACAATGCGTATCCGTTAATATTATTAGATTATGGGATTGACTAAGCTCAAAGAGACATTGTTCCTGTTTGAAATTGTTTTCGGTGCTGTTTAATTGGATTGGAAGTGTACACGTTGCTAACAGGCTTTAATGGCACATTTGCCTGAGCCTCGTATAAAGCTGAACATATTGGTCGTATAATTTCGACGGTGAATTGAGTGTAGTCGATGGGTGGATTGTAGAGTGACAGCTCCTGCTGCACAGCGCTCAGGGCACATGCCATCTGTCTGAAGATTTGAGGACCGACGTGTTGCTCCAAATGCACGTCACTCAGTGCGTTTCCATGCATAGTTAAGTCCAGCTCCGCTAAACTCAAATGGACTACTGCCCTTGTCCAAAAATACACCTACACCAGCAGGGAATCGACTTATTGATTGAAGTGTGCCCCTGAGAAAGAATCTTCTTTCAGCTCGTTAGTATTTGGCATTATTCCACGTCTTCCTACCATCCATCAACTTAAAAATATCAAATTCTTTAGATCATACATTCGTCAGTCCAAAAACACGTATCAGACTGGTTTTCTTGTGTGTATTAGCTTCTTCTTTTATGTCTGGGTATCAGATGGCGGTGGGAGCTGTGGTGCACGTGTAGAATTAGAATTAGTCATTTTTGCACACACACACACAAGTCGATCTCTGCATTTAACCCGTCCTTATTACACAGCAGTAGTGAACACTCACAAGCGCGATGCACAAGCAGTGGGCAGCACTTATCTGCCTCTGGGGAGCAATAGGAGATTAGGTGCCTTGCTCAGGGGCACCCTAGCCCTTAGTCCAGCAGCAAACATCTGGTTATGTGCCCAAATCCTTTCCTCTTGGCCATGGGCCCAGGCCATATACATACAGAAGTAGTTTGACTCTCAGATGCATTATAAGTCTGTTTCTAGTTAGACGAACACAATAATTTGTTTTCTCTAATGTTCATGTTTACATAATGAGCATCATTTTCAATGTAAAATCAGAGCAGGGTTATGCAGCACCTCAGTCACAGCCAGTCATGGTTTGTTTTTTGAATTACTTCAGTAGATGAGGTCAGTGAAGAAAAGAAAGGCCTGGTGGTGAGACGCAAATGGTGAATTTGAATCTTTATAACCGGCTGAGACTTGACGCCCCGGGCCTTCATCAGGTCCAGGAAGCCGGCAGACTTCGCCTTCTTCCACAGCGTTAAAGGCTCTGCCTTACCTGTCTGTACAGAGAGAGGCCATTTGTTCAGTACACTGCACTTCCTTTGCTAATGATTCCATAGGTGGTCGAGGTGCTGTCACTAACAGCTTTGACACTTGACTCCTCTACAAAAATCAGCGGTGTTTTCACTGCAGCGAGGTCAGTCCTGTGTGTTATGTGACACATTAGTATTCAGGAATGTTTTTTCTCCTGTTTTAACCAATTAGCTCACTCTCCCTGAGCCTCTGGTCATGTCTGGGGACTGCATTAGAATAAATGAGCATCCACACATTAATTGCTGCTTAATTGCAGACATTTCTGACTATTAGATGCTATGAATGAGACAAGTGGTGTCACAGCTGGCTGGATTTACTGTACGTCTCTGGTGATAATGAGTGAACTCAGACTTCCATTATGGGTCAAGTTCTGCATATGATTTTGGTTATTTAACTTTACAGTAACTCTTGACAAAATAATGACGTTAGATGAGGATATATAACAACACAGTTCACATTTCTATTAGTTTACTACGGGACGTGTATTTAATTTAATGAAATGACAGCAGCCCGAGCAAACGTGTACTGACTATTTGATATTATTATCATTATCATTATGATTTATTATTGTTAATTTAGAAGCACTGTGTTCCCTGCAAATCAATTCATTAAATGAACAAAACACAAGTAATAATTTCATGCATTTACCAGAGGAGGTACCTACTCAGGTATGTGTGTGTGTGTGTGTGTGTGTAAGCCGAGAATAATGAATTTGGACTCATGGAGTGCATTTTCATCACTCTCTGCCTGGTAGGTCGACCGAAACGGAGGAAATTCCAGGTCTTCAAGAAGCTTGATTACAATAATAACAGCGGTGCAGAAAACAAAGGTTCAAGTCAGATACATGTGGAGTGTGAGGCTCAAGAGCTTTTCTCTGATTAGCACAAGGGTGTTTTAACAGCATGTAATATCAGGGGGAATGTTAATAACGTCGCGAAGACTCATGCGGTGTTACAAGTCAAAAAAACAGCTGTACTTAAAACATTGTTTTATTTAGTTTTAATTATAGGCTTGCAGTGTAAGACCCTGACATTATAGATTATTATTACAGATATTTAAGTGACATAATGAGGCATTTCGCCATAGAGGAGGGTAGAAGTTTCCATGCTGCTTTTTTCCCTGAAACACATTAGTCATGTCATATCTACTTCAAAAAAACAAAAGGGAACTGATGTCGTTATTGACGCAGACACTACTCAGCATTGTGTTTATTGTCCTCACACATGACACGACACGACACGACAGCCTCGTAGGTTTTTCTGATTCGATTCCACTTGTATGTGTGTAAACTGAAAACCAACCTCACATCACCACGCTTTAACCCATCAACTGCCCCGTTGGTGTGGACCAAGTGGAGGTCCTCAGGTCAAAGTCATCTGTCAAACTGCTGAGGTATCTGGCTGACTGCACTGAGGTAATTGGTGGCAGAGCCTCCTCCTTGGAGAGGCCTGACAAAAATCTTGCCATGTGTCAGGAAAGTTCGTTTGGGGAGCACGGGCTGTTGTTCCTCAGATGGCTCCCCATGATTGGAAGCAAACAGACAAGCCGAATGTGGCAGCACAGACACAATCAGACACAGCAGCACTTAGAGACGTTTAACCCCTCTCGCTCCTGATGATATAACACCTCCTGCAAGAAGCTTTTTCTCTGCCACACTAGAAAGAAAGGTCCACAGATGGTAAGTAAATCGTTTAAAGAAAGGTCCGGGCTGCTAGTTTTAATGCTGTCAGAGGTGGATTGAAATGTGACATGCTTGTGTCTTAGAAATCCCCCCGTAGAGATGTTTGTCCTCCAGGCTAGGGATAGTTTCCCATCACATTTCAAGGCCAATTCTGCAGTTGCCAGGATACAGACCTTCATGTGAGGACGAGTTCCAGTTAGGCTTTATGACAGCTGAGCCAGGTTGTGAAAATCAGGGAGGTACTTAACATCTCCCTTCAAAATCTCTTGTTTCAACTTGTTTTCGCTCCCTTTCGTCCGTTTTCTCGGCAGTCATGGAGATATACCCCAAAGTAATTAACAGATATGGTAAGATAAGCGATACACACTCACCCACTACTTTATTAGCTACACCTGTTCAACTGCTTTTAATGTGATAATGCAAATATGCAATAAGACACACATCTAATCAGCCATTCACATGGCAGTGTTTAGGCATGTACTGTAGATATTGGTCAAGACAACCTGCTGAAGTTCTAACTGGCCGTCAGGGTTTCTCAGGGTTATTATCAGTTGACAGGCTTTTGCAGAATTGGATGGCATGCTGACCATTTGAATCAGGTGTGTGTTGGAGCAGTGAAACATAGAAAAACATCCAGGACCAGGACTGAGAATGTATGTGACTTTGAACGCAGCATGGCTGTTGCCTGATGGACTGGACTGGTCTGAGTATTTCAGTAAGAGCTGATCTACTGGGAGTTTCATGCGCAGCCATCCTTCGTGTTTACAGAGAATGGTCAGAAAAATAGAAAATACAAAGTGAGCGGCAATTCTCTGTGTGAAAATGCCTTGTTGATGCCAGAGGAGGATGATAGAAAGGCAACTGTAAGTCAAATAACCACTCACAACCAAGGTATGTAAAATCTCTGAATGCACAACGTGTCTTAATACTGAAGCAGATGGACTACAGCAGTAGGAAACTTGTGACACTTTACTGGGTCTTCTGTCTACCTAAGAAAGTGGTTTGTTAGTGTATTTAATTGAAGGTTTGTATGATTATATATAGGAGACAATGTATAAGGTAGGTTTCCTTTTCAGAGGTCATCATTTGACTTTCCTGATCATCGTTTATTCACTGGTCTCTGCTAGGTTAGTTCACTCTATTCCTTATTCATTTTTCCTCATGACTTTACCCGGCTCATCTGCATATTTGATTGAAAGGGCCACAGAGACAAAGACAAACAATAACATCAGGTTGGTTTTGTATCCTGTGGAGAACTTCCTTAGTGCTGCTGTTGACAGATGCACAACAAGCTTCCTTCTCTTTTGACTTATATTGCAAATAAGAAGCCTACCCCAGGTTTTTTTTTTTTTGAATTTCCTCAGCAGGCAGGTGCTTGCACTGCAAGATGAGGATGGCACTCAAGGCCCCTGTGCAGCTGTGTGAGATGGCTCAGAAGAGGTGTGGCCTTCAGACAAGTGCAAGCAATGGAGGGCTTGAGGGATTTGGATTCTCAGAGGTAGTCTGTCTGTCTGGCTGGTCAAAACTTCAATGGCCACATGCAGCTCTCTCAATACGCCACCTGAGCCCCCTTGTTTGGTTCAGGGGAGAGTGATTGTTGGGTTGAGTGGAACAAAGATCAGAGACGCAGGGGGATGCAAGCAGACAAATGGACAAAAACATGCAATGCCGTTTTATAAGGATGGCAATTAAAGCGGCAACCCGCTGTAACAGTCAAGTCAATTTGATTTATTTTTAGAGAGCATTTATCCAACATCATTCATGCTCAGGGTGCACTTATAGGGACTGTGTTGCTTTGAACTAAATGATAATGGAAAGGAGAAAATCTTAAATAGATGTTGGGTTGGTGAAAAGACAAAGAGAAGGCTTTCCATAAAGGTGGGATTAGAGGAAGGTCGGGGAGTCACAGTTCCTCAGCCAGTGCCTGACAGACGGATCAACACCTTGCACACGTGGACCACACATGGTGACCATTGGGACAGGTGTGATTAACAGGAAGCATGTGGCTTTATTGTCACCTTCAAGGCAACATTACTTCCCCAGCAGTTCTTCCCTTTGTTTGAAAAAGTACAACACTTGGTTAAGTTTTTGATAATGAGCTGCATGATGTTTACTCTCATCATGAAAGTCACACTCATTTTGCAGTCACTTCTCATTTTCTTTCCTGCTTCCATTTGCAAGTTTGCCCCAGAAAGTCATTAACCTGGACCTTAAGAGAACAGACGGAGAGACAGAAATCACGCATCCACATTTCGTATGTAGATGCCTTAACCTTTGAGTTTCCGAGCACTGTGCAGTCCAAGCCTAGAGAGAGGAAGAGCACTTAGATAATTGCTTTGTAAGCTTTGTGACATACTGCGATGCTCTCCGGTGTAAATGTAATTATGGGCTGACAGTGGGTAGAGGACCTCACAAAAGCCCAATAATCAGAAGCGGGTGATCAGAGTATGTAGCTCATGACCAGGAGAGGCAGCGATGCCGAAAGGTAATTAAAGTCACCCACAGAGAAGAAGCCATGCACACTGCACTCCCAGCTTGCTACAACACACCTTCTTGACTTCTCACTGTTCTGTTATTCTCTCACTCTCCTCTTTCTTGTTTTTCATTTTCCCTCACCTAGTGCTGGTTTTCTCTCTCGCGCTCAACCCTCGGCTGTCTTCCCCGAAACCCCTGCCTTGCATTCCTCCTCTCCTGTCTGTCATTCCTCCAGAACTGTGAGTGTTCGTTTCTTCTCCCCATCCATCACCTGTCGAATCGTGAACACAGTCTAGTCGTAAAGTGCAAAAGAAATGTTGGACCACAGCATCCTTCCACTCTGTTGCACACACACATATGACCACTGCAAAACAGAGAGGGTTACACTGATATCACACTACAGATGTGGCACTAGTGTTGCACAATGTGTAGTGTCCTGTATCTTTGCATGTATAATGTAATGGCTTATCTACATACGTTCAAATGTGTGACCAATTTATAAAATGAGGGGTGTGTGTTTAATATTAGTTACCATGTGTGCAGTAGAGCGTGAGCTCCAACTAATCCTGTGTGCTATGCTAAGGAGCTAAAGATTACCCTCTTCCACTGCTCAGTCACTGCTCCCCTGTTCATAACCCCAGAGAAATCGGAGAGAAAATTAAGGGCTGGGGAAGAGGAGTGGTGTTGGTGAATTCATATATTTTTCAGAGTTTCATATTTGGCACGGTTAAGGCTTCATCAGTGTTTGCACTGTACCGAATGAAAGGAAGTTTTCACAGTCTACTTTCATTCAAAACAGGCACCGAGAATGTGTGTGTGATTAATCCACTATTGAGCCCTCTGAGGGTCAATGAAGTCCACTTTAATTAGACAACACACTTGGTGTCATAGGTATGAGAACATGAAGTGTGCCTAGTGATTTACTTAATATAGGAACTGTTCATTAATTAATTAATTCATTCATTCATTTTCAACTGCTTTATCCTCTTGAGGGTTGTGGGAGGGACTGTGGGGAGCAAGGATCCCAGTCCATCAAGTTCCAAAGAGGAATTTGTTAATATAGGAATTGTGAAAGAGAAAATTCTCTATTTCTGCAGTCCACGTGTAGAATATAATCACCTATGATTGATGTTTTTATACAGCTTTATATAAAATGGCGTGAAAGACACTGATGTGTGAAAATAAAAACTGTTGATACTAACAGCAACAAGATACTAAACATAGTGAAGCATCAGGCAGCTGAGGAGTCGTAGGTTTCTTTAATGCTGGAGCTGTAACAGTTATTATTTTATTTATTTATTTTTACTGTTCTCTTTTCTTTTGTTATTTTCATGCATCTTTGCCATTACTGTACATGTGTTAGTCTTTTTTTATCTCTGAAAAGCCCAGCGAGAGTTGCAACTATAGCAAATTACTACACACTCTTTGTAAATAGATATAATAAATAAAGATTTATTGATTGATTGATTGATTGATTGATTAAGTGTCCTGAAAAGCATTATATTATTATTATTATTATTATTATTATTATTATTATTAGTAGTATTATTAGCTTTCTTCAGGTGTTTCCCCACTAATGTTAATGTTGCTTGTTGACTGCTGGATGTTTTATAAGCATCAAAGTAAATAAGTATTTTTAGTATTTCGAGATGTAAATAAAGATATTATGATAAAGATATAAATAAAAATATTTAAGTTAACTTCCCATTCGTTTTTCATACTATTTTTTTGATGTTGTTTTTCCTGTTTTATTTTGAAACTCGCACCTCATGTCTCATTTCAGATGTATTCACTTCCTGTTCCCGTGTTTCCAGACTATTTGATTACCTGCACCTGTCCCGATGTGTAATACCTGCTTCTAAATGTCTCAGTTTCGTGTTTTCCTTCTGTGCCACTTTGTCCTCAAGTTTCTTTAGCATACTAGCATAGTGTTTCTTTGGAGTTATGTAGATGTATTATTTATACCTATCTATCTATATCTATTTTTTTTTAACCTTACGTTTACGTTAGCCTTCGTGTTTTGTACGTCTGACAGATTGGGCAAGGATTAATGCTGTTACTGTGCACGACTGTGAATTGTATCCGTCTTTCACCCAACGTACAATGGTTCCTACATACTCGACATCTTATCCACGCTACAGGTGAGTAGCAAGTTGGCTAATGTTTTTTTTTTTTTAATACAAAGAATAAGAAGAAAGGCCTGGGGCCTGATGAGCTGCAGCCATCATCATTGTATACTCATTTATTTGACACAGTCTTGGGTTGAAGAGCAAATCCTCTCACACTCTAGTCTCTGTTTAATTTCAGATAATCTGTTTGGCTAGTGCACTATTTTCAGTTAGAGAAACTGCTGATCTATCATTTTAATGTCACGTCTATTTCCAAATTATTTAGCATTAAAATGCCATCACGCTGTTGTGATTGGTTGTTTTCAAACTGCAAAGTGGCTTTTGTCCCTGATGAACTGACTCAAGCGGAAAAACAAATGACATTAGACCTGATGCTTCACCTGCCCTTGTTGTCCATGTGTTGCTTTAATCTAGTATATATTTTTTCTTCTTTGTCTTCCCTTTGCATTTACTCTTAAAGGGTCAAACTACTGCTGCCATCCGTCCCAGAGGAATCACACCACCACAATCAATGGAATTCTTCATAACTGATATGGTTAAAAACAGGTACTGTTGCTTCATTTCTTTGTACTGATGTTTTGGATCTGCGTAATGGGCCTGGCTTGCCTAGCTCTCCTGTCAACTCCACATTTTTCCACAAATGGTTTAAGATTACAATGGAGTCTGCATTGCTCCTGTATCATCTCTACTTGATGCCCCAAAATGTCACACAACACAATTCTTCAACTGGAGAGAGCATTCTGAGAGTGTAAGAACCTCAAGTGTTGGTACATTTCCCATTTCATCTCATCTCACTAAACTAACAATTGCTTAAAAAAACAACCCTGAATCTGATTATTTCTTTACTTACATCCTCAGAAAATGTAATCAAATTCTTTTTAGTGATATTGCTCACAGACAAATCAAATTACCAAACTTGGTTGTCAACATGGGAAAACCATCTGTTTTGGCTTCTTATTTATTTTTATTATCTTATAATAAACACATGGTTGGACCGACTGATTTATTATAACTTCAGTTCACAGGCATCTGTCTACAGAGATTGGTGTTCAAACATGAGGGTCAGTGAGGGAGAAGTAAAAAGTTGGCAATGCGTCATTTGAACAAAGCAGCCCTAGAAACACAAGATAATGTGCCCCATGAAGCACGAGAGACATGAATGAGAGGGAAGACAAAAATACTATTGTGCTTGAGGAGATGGCTACAGCATTTCTAATTTAGTGTCTTAATTGTGTCAAAAACATGTTTGATATTCAAAATGTCAACAGTTTAGGAAAAACTTTTTTTTAAACAATACAAATGTGGAAAACATGGTTTTACAGTACAGCATTGATAAGGCACACTTAAGACTGTTTCCCTTGTGTGGCTATTTTTGCAGTAGATTCAGTCTGATTAAAGTTCTGACAAGCTGGATTATCTGGGCTTTACTTGTGATGATCTGCATGCTGGTGTGTGCTGGAATGATGACTCTGACCTCATTACTGTATGGGAGTATAGAATTTAAAATTCAGATGATTCAGAGTGGTATTTCAAGGTCTTCTTGGCTTTTATGGAATTTTTCAGAAAATGCTGTGGTACTTGCCTTTGTCTTCATAAAGAAACTTTTTTTTTAAATGGATGAAATTACACGCAGCCTATTCCTATTCTCTGCTCTGCTTGAGAGATGAATGGATATAATGAGTGAATGTAGGATGTTGAACAAAGATAACTTCATTGATACTGAGCAGGTATTTGTTGCAGGAATGTTGGAGTTCAAATTCAGTCCTCTTATCTATATACACAGTATATATGTGTATGTATGTGTATATATGTATGTATGTATGTGTGTGTGTGTGTGTGTGTGTATATATATATATATATATATATATGTATATGTGTGTTTATATTCATATATATTTATATATACATATGTATGTATATACAGAACCTTAACACGATAACCAAGTGAGTACTCCTTCCTGTCAAGGACATTTAACCACTTGCAATTCAGCATTCCTGAAAACTATAAATGTACTACATCTGACTGCAGTTCTTCAAGGCTAAAGTGAAGAACTGTTTTATGTGTCTGAACTGGGGCAAAAACTGCCTAATTGTTTTTGTGGACGCATGATATTTTACAACCAAACAATTAAAACAATATCAGATAATCTACAACCCAAGGATGAGGTTGTTTGTCTCAAATAAAAATATTCAATGTATAAAGTTTGTATAGGACATATTCTCCTATTCAATGACCAAATAGTGTATCTTGCCAGATGCATTTGTTTTATTCAGAGAAACACAAGCATATGGAGAGGGAAAAAAAATCACTGAATCCTTCTGCCCCTTGTGAGAAAGGACCGTTTAATTGGATAAATAACTTAATCTAATGGATGAAAGCACTGCCCTCTTCTGGACATGTGTTGCCATATCATCATCCATCAGGAGTCTGACATTAGCCACAGGTGCTAATCCATGCAACACAAAACTCAGCCCCAAGCATTGTTTGATGGATTAAACATGAATGCTTGGTCTCCGTACCAGAGAAATATAATCTAACGGCAAATTGTTATACAGTTGCAGAGCCTCGGGGCTCATTATAAAAGTGGATTCTTACTGTAAATGAATTAGCACAAGCTTATTTATCAGTAGTAGGTCACAAAACAGTTGGTAACTTAAATCGCTTGATTTATTTTTGTGCTCTAATTCATTCAAGTCGTGATAAACAAACCCTGTAAAGCAGAGGACCTGCAGGGCTGTGCCATTAAATCTCAACAATGTTTTTGTTTCCCTTTTAGTCTGAATAGGAAATAGTCATGATGATAACACAGAGCCCGTGGGAGCCACTTTGCTTGAAATAACCTCATCAGACAAATGCGCCCCCATTCCCCTCCTGTTGGTGTTTAAAAAGGCTGTTGACCCAGACAACACTCAACACACTTCCCATTTACCTCCAGCAGTGGCTCACGCTGTCAGAGAAACATGAAACATGATGCTATTCCATTTTCATTTCGCAAACTCTGTCTATAGAGGGCTTGCAAATGCCTTTGCCTGGTGTCATGTGCTGATTAATGTGCTGATTATTTCATCCATTGAAGATATGAGAACATTTTTTTTTTCTGTAGCCCATCAGTGCTGTTTGTTTTTTTTCGCGTCTGTGCAAGTACATGGATGACAAAACGCCTTCCTAACTATAAATATAAAACATAATTGACTGGTTTACAGATCAAGCTGCAGAAGGAACTGCAGCAATGTGAAAACATAGGAAGTCAATAACAGAAATATGAGGAAGTTCCTTAAATATATGAATGTGCCATGTATTGGGTAAGAACTCAAAATGTGATGAACCAATTATGGAAATAATTGTGGATAAAATGTTTTTAACCAAATAATTTAAACCTTAATTTTATAGCATAGAACCTTTAATAACCTCAACATGTTCAGCAAATTAACAATGGATTTGTTATGTAATGGAATAAAGCACAATGCTTTTATATAGATTAGTGAAAATAGCATTGAAAGCATGAGGATTCTTCCACATCAATTTTCCACTCAGTTTGATTTTATCGTTTTAAATGTTCTTGATGTCAAATATTTTTAAGTTGTAAGTATTCTTTTAGAAAATAATCTCTCAGAGTTGCAGCATATGAAGACACATAACTGAGTTACAGACACTAAGTTGCAGCTTTCCATTTCTCCACAAGATGGCGGTGGAGATAACAACATAACTCATTTCAAATGAATCTCAGGTAGGCCTCTGTGAATCCTAACAGTAGAAAATACCAAACTTATTGCACACAGTCTCCTAACTGAACTATGATGAACACAATACCTCAGATTCCCTCACCAATGTTGTATTATTAAATAAATGTGCTCATTCCTTGTTTCCATTGCATCAGTTTGAGCCTGGATGTGTTAGAAAGTTACAGCAAGAAGCACCAAACCAAACATTATCACAGAGTGGGGATTGTAAGCAGGTGTCATAGCTGTCAAATCTCACATCTGCTTCTTCACTTCCCTGTTCGGTGTATGTGCACCTTTCACAAACGTTCAAATTACTCAGTGGTATCTATTCAGTAGGTGGCTTTGATAGCACATGCTGTCACTTCTGTTTTTTCACTGAGGATCAAGGAAATTCCTGATGACGGTGCAGTGTGCGTGGCATCCACCGTATCATGAGGAAGTTGTGAGTGTTGTTTTTGTGGGGCTGGGAAACTAATGATCCCGATTACAAGGAATAAAATGTTTACACTTGTGGGCAAGAGACAGGATGAGCTCACACAGAAAAACCACACGGTACACTGGAGCTTATTTCTTAACAAGTAACCTCATTTTACTCAACTATCAAACTTGATCACACTTGACGACAAACTTGACCCTGGAGGAAACAGAGTTGGATGAGAACACAACACCACTATCACTTCATGATATAAGCAGCAGTCGGCTCGGCCTCGCGTAGCTTATCACAAGGGCTGTAAACGGCAAGCAAGAAGTAACAAGAAACCACCACCTTTTTAAAGCTCACAGAATAAAATTTAATAGCTAGTTATGTCAGACTCTTAGTTTTAAAGTGTAACAATGTCCAGTGTGTAACATTTAGCAGGGTTTATTGCCAGAAATTCAACCTACTACTCATAAGTATGTTTGTGCCATTGTATGGT
This sequence comes from Solea senegalensis, assembly GCF_019176455.1. Lineage (NCBI taxonomy): Eukaryota > Metazoa > Chordata > Actinopteri > Pleuronectiformes > Soleidae > Solea > Solea senegalensis. The sequence goes on along the minus strand of NC_058039.1, from coordinate 7,822,882 downwards.
CACCTTTTAGACTAAAAAATTACTTTTAGTAACGTTAAAATAAGCCTTTTTCACTGAATATGTTCTTTAGGCAAGGACCTTGCTTTACAAAGGCCGCTGTCCTGCAAATCCATGTTTGTGCAACAGCCCAAATGGTCAAACCAGACAGAGCATGTGTTTGCATTTTGAAACCGAAGCTTACTATGCAAATGAAGAACAACATCCATGCCGATACATGAAGGCCACTGTAGTTCCCCCACATGCTTGGGAAAGGGAGGGGTTCTCCATTTGTTACAAATATTTTACACACTAGAATTTTACACCCTAGACCTTTTAAGGATGGGTGGATTTTAGAATTTAAATTGGGCCCTCTTTTCCTCTATTTCAAATGTTCTTTCCTGGACCAGTTAAACTACATGCATGCTAGCTTCTCATTCTCATTTAAGTGGTCATTTCACTATGGCTGAATATTTACTCAGCAATTAATCTTCTGACCTTCTTCAAAACCGATGAAGGTAAAGTTAACTGGAGACTCTGAAATTGACAATAGAAGTGAATTGATGTGAGATCTGTTTTTGTCTGTGAGGCTCTGTGATTGGCTGCTGACCTGTTCACTGTGCACTCTCAACAAATGTAAGTTGGGGTCAGCTCCCCTCAAAGGATTAGCAGATCAGATAATGGGTGGATGGACCCTAATGTATAATGAGAAAGGTCTTCACTCGTATAACGCAACACAACTCTGTTTACCACACACACACCCATTAGGCCTTACTTAATACTTAATATCTGACTCATTATTTGCCTACTTGATGGGGCCCTGTTGTCCTCCCCGACTCTGACATGTTCGGCAATCATCAGTTTGGCAGCTACAGAGGCACCCCAGCTTTCCTGTTGATACTTAATCCGACACCCGTGCTCTATTTCTCAGATACACATGCAGGCAGGTATGTGCATGTACACACACGCGCGAACACACAATGCTTACGCAAGCTCTGGCCAGCCATGCCTAGGGTGGTATGTAAACATGCCAAGCACTTGTATGTCAAAGTGGGAATAGTAGTGGAGCCAGGGTCCGATGATGGGACCTCGTGTCACTTGTGATGCTTCTGAAACTGAAAAGAACAGTATGTTCCCCCTTGTGTGTTCCAGGAAAAGACCCTGACCCATTATTAACTTTTGTGTGTTTTGAGGAGTTAAATGTTGCGTTACACAAAGGTCAGAGAAGAGTAAATGGTTTGAGGCAGCAATGGAGAGAGAGAGAGAGAGGTTTTTTGTTTCTGCTTGCAAAGATGAAATTGAAAGCACTGAAGAAAATGAGAAAATGATGAGGAGCGGTGTGGGTCGAATTCTTGCAGGGAAGCCTTTCAGGCATGCAGTCGAGCTGTATAATGTGCAGGTGTTCGCAAGACTTTGTGTTTGTGTGCTACTGAGAATAAAAGAAAGAGGGAGGCAGAGGAAGACGAGCAGCAGTAATGACTTAAAAAATCTGTATGAAAATGAAAAAATGTGAACTTTATTCAACACGCATATTTCAAATATACAGTACATATTTACATCCTTTATACAATGATTATAACTCTTGTGTATCACCTGTGTGGACCAAAAAGAAAGCCGCTAGGTTCTGTCACATATACATAATTCACAGTGCAATATTAAGTTTGTGCACCCATGTCCATTCACTGTACATGCCACATGAACGTGTGACTCTAAATGTGTGAGCCGAACAAACAAATCCTGAACCTCTTAAATTACTTTTCTTCGAGAAGCGGTCCAAACTATCACAAGTCTGTTCCCCTCTGTTTTCTCAGATGAGTGAAAATAATGAACTAACAGCAACAATATGTTAAGTCTACCATTTGACTGTATCAAACTGAAATAGCTGGCTGCAGACTTGCAGTAGCCTGAAAGGCTCGGTGTCCCTGAAACGCTGCATCCGCCTGTCACAGTCCAGGACGACACGTGGTACATCATGTCACTAACTACGATTACTAGTCTCCATGGATCCACGGCTTTCAACTATAAAAATAAAAAAGGAGGGGGAAAAAAAATATATAAACAGTACCATTAAAGAGGTGAAAGCGTCAGAACAGACTTTGCCTGTCAAGGTCAGGACCGTTCTCTGCAGACACACTCAAGTGCTGAGTCATCGTCAGACAACCAACATCAAACATCGCCTGACAGTGACTGATTCAGATCCACTCAATTTATGAAACAGTGATACGGGTACAACACTTAGCACAGCTCGGCTTTGTTAAAGCAACACAATGTTCCAACAGAACGAACAGAACAGCTCCAAATGCTCAAATATGAGAGCCTTTATTTTAGGTAATGCTTTTTTTTTTTCTTCCGGATTTCATGGATTTTTCCTTTTAAAGTATACAAGTATTGTTGCACTAAACTAAATGTTTTTTTACATTAGAGGGAAGTTCCACTTGAATTCTTTGCATTTTCCCTTTGTCCTTGTCTATTTTAAATTGCCTCCAGGCTTAAGTGAGATCAAACTGTCTCCTGCCTCTGTTGTAGCTGACACAGGAGACGGTCTTTAAAAAAAAACCCAAAACAGAGTTGCTCCCAGTATTTTTTTTTCTTTTAAAACTAGAAGCATTAGTGTTGAGCTTAGCAGTGCCTAATTGCTCCCACAGCTTTCCAGCAAAATGATCACAGTCAAATCTGTACAGTCTGACCCTGTTAATAGACACCTCCTGTTCGGAAGAAACTTTTGCATTAACTATTCATTATGCAGCGAGCTTTTAAAAATAGTGAAATATTTAATTTTAACTGTTGGCCTGGTGTCACTAGTAAGTGTGAGTGTGTGTGTGTGCGCGTGTGGGACAAAGTCACTCTACACCAGCGACACCCTGCCTTTCTTCTGTGCTTGGTGTGAGATTTGTAAAATATTCTCCATTTTGATGAAAGGTTGCCAGATTGGCAGTGAGACACTTGTGGATTCCTGCTGAGTGTGACACATCAGTCCCCTGCTAAAGCGTCTTTCTCACTCTGTCACTGCTTTGCTGCAAGATGTCAAGCTTGTTCTCGGCCCTCCTCGTGCCGGTCGGTGAGTCAGCCGTGGAGCCTCCAGTCTGGTCGGAGAGTGAGAGGAACAACATCCAGACATGCTTACCTCCCTTTCAGACTTAATCTAATGCATTCTGCAGATTTAGGAGTCCAAGCATTGGTGACCACTGTTTGCCAGGAATGAAATTTCTGTGATTCTTTCATAGTAGCCCATGGAGATTATTTTGTGAACATAATCTGGCAAGTTTTGAGTCCTTATTTCTTGTAGCACCAAATAATCTCAAAAACACACACATATAGAAACACAATGAGGTGATCATTGTGAGAAATGCCCTTAGCAAGTAACACAAATACAACAACAAAATACAGTACAGTGTGTTTTTGTAGAAAGCTAGAGGATGTATATACACACAACCGAAGACAAATGACTCTAAAAAGTGCCAATGTAAAAAAAAAAATCCCTCATAGCAATGTTTGTTTTGGTCCCTCAGCCTGACGTGGCTTAATAAAGTTCGTCAGCAGAACAGATTATCGTCCTCTTCCACGTCAAAGGATGGCACCATCTGTTCTGCTGAGCTGACTTCCTGTTCACCCAGAGTCACTTCCTGTGATAACGGTGGCTGATGGAACCATGGATGAGCTAGCAGCTCATTCGCCGTGAGTCTCTCCCATGGTTCTTTCCGCAGAAGGCTCTGGAGCAGACACTTGGCCTTGGGCGACAAGCCTTCTGGCAAACAGCACTGGCCTCTGCGGATTTTGGTAAACAGCGTGGCTGGGTCTGGGTCGTGGAAGGGGTAACGACCAACCAGCATGGTGTAAAGCATGACGCCCATGCTCCACATGTCGGCCATCTTCCCAGAATATGGCGCAGATCCGCTGAGGATCTCTGGGCTGACGTAAGCAGGACATCCGTGGGTGTCTGACATGGAGTCATTGTTTGGGTCTTCCAGGACACGACAATCCTCCAGGCTTTCTAGTCTCACCTGTGTCCTGTGATGAAAACGCAAAAATAAGGTCAGGACATTTCCTGTGGCATTTAAGAAGATGTTGTAACATGTTTAGCCGAGTTTTCCGTTTGCTTTTTGTCCAATTACAACACATACCCTTGAGCCTCAGACCCAATTTGACACAATAGCGGCTTTGACTTTGTGCTTTAGTCGAGCTGTAAATTAGGATGGTGCAGAGAGAGGGAGAGATGCCATGACAATGACATCATCTGTTATCTTGTGCAGAAAGTAACTTTACACATAACAGTGAAACCTAAGAACACGATGTTCATAACTGCTCTTACAAATGTGCGTTTCGCTGAACGTTGAATGTCATGTTGTTAAAAATACTGTTCTCCGAGTTCCCATGCATGATAGCTTTTAAAGTACAAGACACTGTGTGCGCGCGTGTGTACTTCGAACAGTAACTTTGTTTAACACTGTCAAACATTTCAGAGATCTGTTACATGTAAGTCACAGATTGCATCATGGAAAAAAAAAAAAGCGTTGTCGCTCATTCATCGTTAAACTGTGGACAGACGGATGGGGACACACACAAACCAGTGAACTTACTATGACCTAAATGCACAACAGGGAGACCCGTCTGAGAAGCACATTTCCAATAACTTCCCGACACATGCTCACATAAACACACATAAATATACACGACTCCAGCGCAACCCATCCTCCTCTTCTCACACACACAATACTAAATTTAGCCATGCCGTTCACAGGATGTACATTTAGTTCAATGCTGGTTCAGTGAAGTTTGTGAGAGTACATTTGTTATCACTGAAAACACTTGAATAAGGGGACAGCTAAAAATATTAGATGTAGGGACACATTTCCTATAGCAACAGATGAGCAATGTTATATAGTTAAAATTGCTCATGTCTCCTGAGATTCAGTGACACACAGAGTGAGTCAGATACACAAACACACACACATACAGAAGTGTGCTATTTTATCACACAATCATGGGGGGGCTAACTCTGTAAGACACACACTTGTCAAGACAGCAGCGAGAGAGAGAAATACACAGCCAAGATAGAGAGACTGATATTTAAACACTGAGATAGGGAAGGAGCTAAGTCAGGAGAGGTGAAAGAGAGATGAAGACAGAAAAGGAAACAGAACAGAGAGAGTTGGAGGGGTGGAGAGAATGACTCATCCTTCTGTTGAGAGTACATATCTTTTCTACTCCTCCTCTCTCTCTCTCTCCCTCTTCCTTGAGCCAAGGCTATCTGCACCTGGGTCCCACACTCACGGCGCCAGCCATCCCATAATTACCCTCAAATGGCTGTTGCCACATCAGTGACGCACAGGAAGGCTGGCCTGGCAGTGAAGCTCTGCATGCCTCTCAGTGCTAGTCACCTTTTCTAAACTGGCTTTTTCAACTGCACTGTGAGTGCGTGTGTGTGTGTGAATAGAAACTACAGCATTTGTCAAATTGTCGCGAGTGTCTTTTCCAGTCGGAGCGCTGCATTGTTAGCCGAGATGTTGCATCACAGTGGTACATGTTGGTGTTTGAAAGATTGACTTGATTGTGAGTTTGGAAGAATGTGACTGAATTAATGAAGTCATGCGCTGCATCTCAAGGAGACATATACATTATTATGTTGATGTGAGTCAAAAGACTGTGTGCGATTGGATGGAGGCAGCAATCTCAGTGCGCACAACACATTTTTTTTTTGGGGGGGGGTCAAAGTCCATGATGTCATGCAGCCATTTGATGTTATCATCCAAATCTGCAGCTTTGTCCTTTTCTAGTCGTGCTGCAGTTTGTCTCAAGCCAAAGCGTGAATTTTTTTTTTGGAAAAAAAGAAGTGTGTGTGGTTTTTTGTTGTTTTTAAAGATGTCATTCCACATCCTCTGGCTCAAGTGGGTCCTGCATGTCAGTCTAACAGCATAAATATTTCAATGCTGTAACTCTACTAACAAAATACTGAATTACAGCCATTCAAGCTTGCAATGGACCACAGCTTTACAGCTCATATGTGTAATCATTACACATATGAGCATGCATACGACCAACACACACAAAGTGAGTTATGCAGCCCCCACACACACACACACACAGCTCCTCTCTGCACATATACACTGTGACTCATCGCTCTGCAGCTGTATAGCTATCGGAGGGACACAACCAACTTCAGCTTCTCTCGTTGGCTGTCTGCACTCATTCATCTAGCATGACCCTGAAAAGCCAGAGGTCATGGCTGGAGAATGTTACTGCTGAAAAATCTGCACGAAGAGAAGAGGCCTTTGGAAAGCCGGGGGTGGGGTGGGATCACTGGACACTTACAGGAAAGACAGTGACGCAAGGGCAAAGAGGCGACAAATAGTTTTGTAAGCAGGGGTTTGTGTGTCTTCCTGAGAGAATGCACTAACTCAGAGATACACACAAGGCATGTTTGTGTGTGTGTGCATGGGGGTGTGGGAGGAAGTTCAAAGACTAGTCTTTTGATCATCTCCTTCATGGCTAAAAGTGAATGAATCCTTGATGGAAGCGTCACTTATTCTGCTGCATAAGTATGTTTATGAATTAATAATGAGTAATACATATATTCTGAGAAATGTGTCCACAGAAGGGGATGATTGTCTCATTCACCGGCCTTGTCTCGCAGCTCTGCCAAACTACCACCCACTACATTCACACATGCAGGCATGCAAAACAAACCTTACAACAAACACACACGTATAAAGAGACACATCCAGAGTGAGAAAGGGAGACAGACAGAGAGGGTGAAAATCTGGGAAGCTATGCAGTCTGCCTCCACAAGTACAGAACCTCCTACTCTCTCTGTGCCCACAAGAGTATCTGCACACATGGCTAGTGTGCATCAGCTGCTGCCATGTTTGCTCTGTTCTTGGCACATCCCACTACTCTGCATGTATTCAAGTCTGACAGCATCCAAATAAAGTTGACTGGTAATATTGGAGCCGGATGAGATATTATTTGAATGAGTGCGACACTAAGCTAAAAGTGGATTGTTCAGCAAAGGTGAGACACTTTTCAGATACCTGGGTGGCATGTTTCTGTGATCTCACCTTTTCTCATCAGCAAAGACAAACTTGCGCAGCTTGAGGTCGCCCAGCACGATCCCAGCCTGGTGACAGTGCGCCACAGCCAGGGCCACCTGACGGAAGAGTCTGCAGGCGTGCTCCTCGTCAAGCCTGCGACAGCTCTTCACCAAAGTGTGCATGTCCCCAAAGTCTTTGTCTAGGAACACGTAGGCCTTGCATTCACCAAGGATGATGTCCCTGATGCCTGCCACATTCTTGTGGGCAGGAAGGATCCCGTAGGCTCTGATCTTTTCCTGATATACCCCCATATCAAAGACCTGGGGGAGAAAGATGGGAGGAAGAGGGAGAGGAAGGAAGGAGTTTAGTGAGCATGAGGAGGAGGGGGGAAGAATGAGAGTGGTGGAGAGGTCGGTCACTATGTTCTTTTAATGAGCATCCGAGGTAAAACCTTGCAAATCTGTCATCCAGTTAATAAAAAAGAGTATAGCGAGATCTGTTTTGACTCCTGCTTAGTATACTGCTTCTGCAGGGACATGGTAAATGAATCACCAAAGCACCAAGCGATTAACTTTATTAATCAGTGGAGTCAAACGCCTGCAGGTCTATCTTGCAGAATAAATACACGGATTACAGTGCGGCTCCCTCGTGATTGTTTTCCTTTGCCTTCCATTTTTGCATGTTTGTGTGTCACGCTGTGGCGTATTGTAGTGACGCGTATGCAAATAAGCCGATTTGACAGACTCGGAGTGATACAGTGCCAGGGAAAGGTGGACCTCAGTGTTTCCACACCACAGTACAGGTAACATACATAACGTATAGTCCTGGTCTATAGTAACAGCTGAAAATGAGCACAGAGCCTTAAATGGTAAATAAAGACGAAACAACATGACTATTACGCAAATTGTGACACATTTCGCGTGAGCATGACATTTGGTAAAAAGACGGCTAAATACTGATGACATGTCAGACAGGCTGTTGAGCAACGCGGTGTCTTGAAACACCATTCATTCAAAGATATTGCACAACCAGAGGGACTGCACATACATACCTTGCACAGCAGCTCATCGCCGGTGTCTGTGTTCATCGCGCTGTGCATGCTCTCCCGGTCCAGCAGAGGCAGAAGCAGAAACGGTCCTATCCGGGACGGTCCCTGGTGGGTCGCCGAGAGAGGGGTTGCGACGGGGCTGACCGGGGAACCGGGAGCGGTGCCGAGGAGTCCCTGCGTGTCCGCCTCCGCGCTCAGCCTGGCGCACTTCGCCGGCGGCTGATCGTCCGAGTCCAGCCGCTTGTGCGCGACTCTCACGGTGGTGCGAGTGCAAGGTGCCGGACTGCCCCACTGCAAGTTCATCCTGATGGACCGATTCACCATGAAGGCAACAGACGAGAGCGTAGCGTCTTTCAGGATAGTGTATTTAAATGGAATTACGCACAGTGCGCACCAATATTCCCCCGCGAGAAACTCATTGTTGTTGTTGATGGAAATTGAAGTTCACTCACGGCGACTGTTCGTAATAATCCAACCGGCGTCCCTTTTAAAGAGTGAAAGTCCGTGGCTCTGAGGTCTGTGTAATTTTGGTGAGAAAATCCTGACTCCCCAGAGACCTGACTGAGAGAGACAGAGTGGGAGAGAGATAGAGAAGGGGCATGAGGGAGGGAGAGAGAGAGAGACAGACGGAGAGAGAAAAAGAGAGTGCCTCACTCACAGAGCGCCAGAGAGTGAGTGAGCTCCGGTGATGTTGAGCTCAAACGCAGTCCAGCCTCCTGGTGACACAACCATTGAGCAATCTTGTAACGGCACCGTCTTGAGCTTAGCTGGTCTCTGATGAAACTGTCTGCTGTATCACACTACCTTTCACACAAGGCTGCACAAGCACATGCTCCACACTTCAATGTCATCGAGTCTGTGGTGCAATGGTGAAGTCTAAGTTCCTGATTTGAAATGAAGAAACGATCACTTATCATGACCGACTCTTAGACAATAATTAACACACTTTAAAACTTGCATGTGTGACTCAGCTGCAGGCCTTATTGCCATTTATTACCAGTTGCAACAAAATATTCTGAATAACAAATGTTTTGGCCAATGCAGCGTTGCTTTAGTGTATAAGCCTCTAGCTTTAACATCACCATGATATTTTCCCATGCTGGGCCTGTTTGTTATGTGGATATGACTCACCCTATAAAGACTTATTGGTGCTGGGCTATAAGTGTTCACATAAAATATGCCAGTGCAGCCCTGTAAACAACAGCAGCTGGCTCTGAAGTTAAGAGCTACACGTATACCCAAATTCTGCACGACAGCAACGTGATCCGGTGCGTTCTGTTAAAATTGTGCAATATTCTTGAAAAAACATATAATCAGTGAACTATGGACCATTACTTCAAGATGTAAGGACCAGAAATTGAAGGGTGAAGTACAATGTATGTATAGTACAAAGACGGTTTCTTTCAGTGCTGATGATCTGAGGTCATGACGTAATTAAACGTGTTTGTTTAATTTGTGTGTTTGTCAGGGTGTGTAGATACACATGACCATGTGGTTGTTGCACAATAGTTCTCTTTTTCTTCTTTGCCGTGCTTTAGGTTGAACCAGAACAGTGACAGCAGTGTAGAGACTTTAGTGAGTGTTCACTAAAACATGGAGCACCAGCTGGCCTGTGTGTGAATGCACCATCAGCCCCTCAAACAGAAGCATGTAATCATTCCAAATCATTTATTTCCACCACAATTCCCTCCAACAGACGTTACTCGCCTGCCCAGGTCTCTGCATCTGCCCTCAGAAAAATCTCACACATACCTGTCTCTGCATCTGCAGGCTGATGAACATTTCATTCCATTGAAATGATGTTATTTTTCAGCCTCACATTTTTTCTTTGTGCAAAATAATAATAATAATAATAACAATAACTTGGATTTATAAAGCGCCTTTCACAAAACCCAAGGTCGCTGTACAGTTGAGAACAGATCAGAAAAAGAAAACCAGAAAACACAAACACTAACAAACAATCGGGTGGCAAAAACTTGCTGGAACAAGTGTCGCTTCAACGGTGATTTAAATGACTCCAGAGTTGGTGCGTGGCATGTGCAGTGCGAGTCCTACGGATAAGGTGATTCACCACCTGATTGATGCGTGTGTGTCACTGTGAGCAAGTGTGTTTGTCATGCCGTCAAGCAGGCATGGGAACAGGTTTCCTCTGTCACAGCGGTCTCCCTGGCTGTTTTGATTAAGTTACAAAAGCAGTGTGAGCAGCCACTGTGGGAATGAGTGGAAGTAGTACAATTGGCCCAAAGGTTTATTGATTATAGACAATAGTCTGGATCTGGTGTGCCAGTACTTTAAAGTGATGATGTTTGTTTATAGCTTCTCTATATGACGCAGTGTTTAGGTGAGTCCAGTGCCAACTTTGTTTTACGTCACCCAGAAGAATCTAAGCTCCTGTTTTGAATTCTTGAGACTTGTAAATTGGCTGACAACTTGTTTTCGGTTCACCTGCCACCAGGTGCCTATTGGACGACACCCATAGTCAGTCACACTGGTCTATCATCGTATTTCCTTTTGTGGGACACGTGATCTATAAAATCAACATCATGTTTCTATTGAAAAATAGCAGTTGAGATTATTAAATCCTTCTATCCATCCATTCTTTTTTGAAACCAGGCGAGTCGACCCCTGGTGGCTATTCAAAATGCCCACGTGTTGGCTTCAGGAACTTTTTATACATGGTCTTTGGGAATATAACCCCAAAAAAGAGACTTTTTCCTGTTGGTCAAAGTGTTAAATTTGTCTCACTGTAACTGAAGTTTTGTGATGGAATCATTACACAAGCTAACACCACGCTTCTTGTTGCATTTTGCTTGGTAATACACTTGTGGGAGATGGTTTATATAGCTGGACTCTGGTGTGTACCTCATGAGTTACGTGGGTGTGTGTTATGTGTGTGTGTGTGTGTGTGTGTGTGTATATATACACTGCCTGCCTGTGTAGGAGTGTGATTGCATGATCTCCACACCAAGGAGCTAGAGGAGAAAACGGTATTTAGGGCACGCTCTCCCTTGTTATAATTAGCTGAGTCACTCACCACTGGCAGCAGTAAAGAGAGGCTGGGAATTGATCTACTCTGAGAATAGAATAGTTTAATTTGCTCTGGCTGACAGCCAGCCATCACCGTGAATTATTCTTCAATTGAGCTTCTCGGGCACATGTGTATGCACGCACACACAAGTGGACGGAAGAAATGGACAGAACTTAAATGATATCATGCCACGGCTGCACACTAGCTGAGGGATTTGCTCACAGATGTACTGTTGTGTGAATGAAGAAATTAACCAAACAATTAACACATCACTGTGGAACTTTCCACAAAAAATACCTGCCATCTCCCTGGACTGTAAACGTTTCAATCTTGGCAGCACTAGTGCAACCCTACACTCACTTTAACTCTCTATAATGAGCCGGTCTTTCTCACCGCAGACATTTTGACTTGTTACAATAAACAAATGAATACCTCACATATCTTTTTCAAAGGACAGGTGTGTGGCAGCAGAATTACTTGAAATGGCAGTGGTGCTTTTACGGGAACAGCTATGCTGAATTCATGTCGTGAAGGACGGATGGGGAAAACCAAAAAAACTCTCCATTATTTTGTCATTGTGAACTTGTTTTGGCCCAGAAATAGTTTAAGTTTAAACCAGAAGTAGTTATGCTAATATGGTGAATATGACGTTTTGTTTTCTTATCATTTTTCATCAAGCCTGAGATGTGAGAAAACTTGCTAACTGACAGTGTCAGTGACCGATGCTTCACTTCACTTTATGTAAAACAATTTAAACTATGACAAGAATTGTGATTATACTCATTCTTGAGAATCTTGTTGAGTTAGAATTAAGTCATTACCTTCCTGGTTCCACTGTTACTTTGATATTTATTTTCTTTACAAAAAATGTTTTTACAATAGCCCTCATATCTTTGCACAGAAGACAATGTGCTATGAAAGCTATGTCAGAGTGAGGGAGATTTAAGTTGGTCAGTGGATATTGAATTATAGGTCTGCAATAAAAATGATCACATTTCTATTCAGGGAGTACATTCTGCCTTTTGGAAAAGAAAAAGGTTTTATGAAACCTTTACAAGAATGCATCTGGTCTACTGTATATCATGATATAATCTAGACTCTGTGAACTGTGTGAACCCAAATATTAAGGTCTCATCCAAAATGAGTCCGTCGTGAGCTATAACCATCTTTACTGGATATTTTCACAACCTCGACTGACCTCGAGGACAATCAGTCAAACCAGGAGCAGGGATGGGGGATTGTTTCATGTGGATGGACTCCAGACTGCCGTCTGGCCAAGAAATGCTGCCTTCCTTTGCTAGTTATCCCAATATGTCCATCACGGTTTCTTTGATCTGCTCTCCTCAGTTAGTGTGGTTAGGCTGGACACACTGTGTCTTTGGCAACAAAGATATTTGTGCAATTCAAACCCCAGTTTAAGTAAAACACATTCTTCCTGACACCTGCACATTTATACCCACTGAATTTGTTCTCACACAGGGGAATTGTCATGTTTACACACACTCAGCATAAAGACTTCCCCTAAGGTCTTCTGAGAAGTTGTAAAGCTTTGGGCTGCAGACAAAATTCTTTTTTAATTTCTGCAGTGTGTTTACAAGAAGTCTGCTTCCTTAGAACTTGTAGCTGTTGCACAAATATAGCTCTAATCCTCACTTCATACGTAAACACCCAAAAATAGAACATGCTGATTTCAAGACATTTATTATACAGGCTTCTTTTGAACTTTTTAAGCCCACTCAATTCTATTACCAAGGCTTTGTTGGTTGGTGCGCTTTCAATGTCAAATGGTGTAGTCACAGTGAATGCATCAGCCATAGACAGTCACCTGTTTTAATGCTGTGGATAAATTCTGTACCCTGTATAATTTAGTATCAAGTGGACACTTGCCCACTCACTAGCTGCAATCTTTCAAGCTGCATTATCACCTGAGTTCATGTGACATTTGAGTGCTCCTGGAAAATTTCAGGTAAATGTGTGGACTTCTGTGCATGTGAGAAAGCAGCTTTACTGACGTGTTGGGCCTTGATGAACCTCCAGAACAGCTCCAGTACGTGTAGTATAGACTCTACAATTGGCGGAAACTGCTAAAGGGATTAAACCCCATTCTTCCAAATGATAATCCCCCTGTTAGTGTTTTTAGGGTAGAATATTGCCAACAGGATCTCCTGCTGTGTTCCCCTCGGTTGAGATTTGGAAACTATGGAGAGAATAATTCACATTTTCATATTCATCCATGGCTTCTATAAAAGCACCCACCTCTGTTGTTTTTCCACTTGGGATTTTTTCCAATTTGACATAACTCCTTGTTACCTACTCACACAGACTAACTGAACACCACATTACACTGCTTCATGTCCTGAAAAGGCAATTAGAATAACATGATTCATTACACACTAAATGAAGTATCAGGAAGGGAATTTCCAACATGGGAACAACCTTAGACTGTACATAAAAATAGACTTAGTTTCAAAACGAGCTCTAGCTGTGAAGCCTTGAGATTGACCGGCCCACACCCTAGACACCAGTGGGTACATGATGTACACAATTAACATAATATTCTATTGAAAACATTATAAACCAAATGAGAAGAATGAATTTTCCCTTTTTGCTAACATCATTCTGGCTCCCTGCTACGTCCATTGTACTCCCTGGGCTTCACTTCAAAAACAGTAAGACTGTAAGTAAGATGTCCATTTTTGTATATTCTACAAGGACAACACAAATATTGACACCAGCTGGACACTGTGATTAACCTTATATGAGACTATCATAATATCAGCTTTAGCCAGTATCATGCTGTACTGCCCCAGAATAAGGAAATGTACATTTCTTGATTAAACTCAAAGTGAAACTGTGCAGTAATCCTCTCTTTGTGCAATAACACCATATTCACGGGAAAGGTCATCACATATTATCGAGTGCTCCTCTCAAAACTTCATCAGCAGGATTTCACTTAAAAACTTCAGCTCACTTCCCCTCACATACGAAGTACACAATTTCATAACTCCATCTTAAGCAGTCTCCCCTCACCACATGATTTCACTGAAATAGCCAGCCACATACTCTTTGCTCCTCTCCAGGGTGACTCAAGGGGTTTCCTGTTGCTAATGGGAAGTGGATGGCAATTGTGTGTTTGTGTGTGTGTGTGTGTGTGCGCGTGCACACGTGCACGTTATAGCCGCAATACGCGCGTCACCACCATACTGTCACCGACCCATCACTGAGATTACACAAGCTGCCTCAGACCCGGGCCTGGTCCATGATGTCACCCTCAGTGGAATGAGAAAACACTGATTGAGAAAAGAAGAAGTGACTGTCATTGATGGCTCTGCTGAGAGAAAACAATCAGAGTCTGGTTATTATTCGTTACTTTTACTGAACTGTGGTTGTATCAGGAAAAATCATTAACACTTCCCCTGTTAGAGGTTTATGTCTTAACATGCTAGCCTTTCCTAATCAGCCATAAACCCAAAGTACACAAGTGAAGTCAATGGGAAAGTAGTTCATTTTGCAAGTATTTCTCCTCCTCTCACACAATCTCACCAAGGTGTGACTTGCTTTGATTTATTTTGTCAGTTCACTGAAAAGTTATTATTGTACAACCAGTGCCTCAGAGGATGGCACATAAAGCTGTCATCCAACATTCATCTCTTCTGCGTTACCTAATGAAAGATAAACTACTGCTGCTGTTCAAAGAGGCATCTGCTTTTAACTTGGCTTCACTTATTTATATTCTCAGGTGAGCAGATCCTCAGTTTTATCTTTATTTCTATAACCAAGGACACAGTGCACCCCTCCAGCCAAAACACAAGAGGTTGGATCGTTAATTACTTTTCTGGTGAGCGAGTGGAGCGAGTGGAGTAAGAACTGTTATTTGTTTTCAATCCCATCTACAAATCCCATAACATCCATCGTTTTTCCAAAGTGACTCTCCCAGCACTGAATTTATCAAAGTGTGTGAACATGAGCGGGAGAGAAGAGCTTAGCGTTTGGAAAAAGCAATTAATTGCAGGATAATACCCCATGAAACAGGATTTCAATGACTGTTAGTGCTGCTTTGCTCCGAAAGAAGATTTATTCTCGTAATCCCGTGATGAAAGGGATGGCCAATTATTTCCCATGCTTCAGAACACACTGCCTGAACCAGTGCTAGGCCAGAAGGAAAGATGGAAACAAGGAGGAGAAGACAACGTGTCTGTGTATATACTGTACATGTACACACTTACCGTTCAGTGAGCAACAACAACAACCTGTCACTCTTTATAAATGACCTCCTTGCAAGCTTTTAATGATATGATTGCACTACAACTCATGGGAGGAAGATGAAAGACGCACGCAGCGTCATTAACTGCAGACTCCATGGTTTCTGAAAATTAGGCCCCGCATTTCTTGGCATTTCATCAGTTCTGAAGGATGCTGAAAATGTGGGTTAACATTTATGTAGTTTGTTTCAACAGCAGAATGTCATCATAAAGGAGTACACACGATGATACCGAAACAGGCACGAAGAACTTTCAAAGGAATTCATTCGTTCATGGACATTTGTTCCTGATGGTACAACCTTCTCATTAATGGCTGATAGAATAGAATAAATTCACATTGAGTCTGAAAAGTCAACCTGAAAATTTTCATTTAGATATTAGATTGGATGGATAAATAGATTTTACAAGATATCTTTAGTTGGAGAATGTATAGTATATGATCGGCCATTAAAGACATTCCCACTCACCCCTGATGGATAGCTGATCTCCTACTAACACCCACAAGAAAAGAAAACTAAATGAAAATTGGACAGTTTGTTATATACATTACCCTGGGAAAAGCAAGTCGTGACCTCCGCTTGAATGTCGACTCTTGACGCACACCTTCACTCATAAATTGCAGGAATTTGCAGGTCTTACAGGACTCTTCTGCTCATGCATGGGTTGCATTTTGTTTTTCTGGAATGGTGAAATGTGCCAAAAACAGTGTGATGAAATGATTTCATACTGCAAATTCAAATGTGCATGTTGCAAGCAGGACCAACAGTAAAGAAGCCAGCAATGGAAAAAGACTCATGGTTGATTTTGTTTATATGTATATGTATATATATATATATATATATATATATATATATATATATATATATATAGATGTGTATATATGTATATATATATATACACCATAACATCATAGGAGGGATTAACTGGGTTTGCTACCACTTGGATTCAGTAGTAAAAAAAAAAGTGGCCATTAAACAAAAGTCGGCTCCATTTCCCATCAATGTGTGCTTCCTGTTTTTGCTTAGCAACACTATCAGTTCAACACCAGATAAGGTGGGCAAGGTGCATGAGAACTGATCCCAGTCTGAATAATATCTGTCCATCTGAAGTCTTTAATAATCCAAGCATGGGCCGCTTTCAGCTATTAACTGGCAGCTGAAAGTCGGCGATCCTTATGTTCCTCATCAGCACATAAACCTTGTTGACAGAAAGAAGGGTGGAAGATCATTGTCATGCATAATGTTGCTGAATGATGATTCATTGCACCAGATTTAATCCAGTCAATCAAACCTGCAGGAAATAGGTTTTGTCTTCAATGCGGCACATTTAAGTTCACACTGAGTCAGTGCAACAGGATCACTATGGTGTGTGACAGCCAAGTGTACAGCATGTCCTGCAGCGGTGTGTTCAGGGATAGACGGCTGCACTGGCTTCAGGCACCTCGTCCACCATTATGGGTGCTGTTGATGTGTTTTGTCCACAGGTAGAGCCTGTGTGTGTGTGTGTGTGTGTGTGTGTGTGTGTGTGTGTGTGTGTGTGTGTGTGTGTGTGTGTGTGTGTGTGTGTGTGTGTGTGTGTGTGTGTGTGTGTGTGTGTGTGTGTGTGTGTGTGTGTGTGTGTGTGTGTGTGTGGTGTGCGTGTGTGTGCGTGTGTGTGTGTGCGTGTGTGTGTTGATGTGTAAGAGCTGGTGCCAACAAAAGGTTTGTATCTGGGTGTTTGTGTGTCTAGGGTGTGGGCGGAGGTAATTAAGGTGTCAGGAAACATGCATTTTTAATCCTTACATGACGTAATAATAGAGAGGCAGCGTGATCTGTCATGCCTGGATGCTTTAACAGCCCGGGTCTGTGTGTGTGTGTGTGTGTGTGAGGGAGAGCGAGAGGTTCCAATGGGATTTAGTGCAGCTTGGTCTTTTTTGTGTATTGTTTGTCTGTGACTGCTTCTTTTTGAGGCTCAAAACCTGTGTCAAGCTGGTGAGAGTCAACAAAAAAAACAAAGCATATATGACCTATTTCAGCATATGTGTGCTACACAGTATGTATCCCATTTCTGGTTGTATCTGGTTTTTGTTTCACGAGGCCATTTTTGCCATTCACGACACAACAAAGGCATGCTGTAAGGGACACTCAGGAAGTGTAGTCGTGACAGGGCCCTGACACAAATGGGGACATAAATTTGTGGCTTGGTGAGCTGTGGGTAAGCCATGAATGTTTGTGCTGCAGTGGTGAGACGGGGCTTACTGTAGGTGTTAGGTATGTTACCAGGCTGTGAATCAGTGTTTGGTGTTGGTTTCCCTCGGTGTTATTTAAATTTTCCCTCAGGGTTAAATTGTGAGCGGGGTTATGTTGATCTGGTTGTTTTAATCCAGGTTGAGCGGTGGCATGATAACCAATGTTACAGGAGACTTCTGAAGGCTTAGGGAAAGTTGTTTTCACAGCTAATAAAAGTAAGCCAAAAATAACCCATGGGTACAAATCAGCCTCTGAATTACTTTCATATTAAAGCAAAGGTGCTTTTCCCCAACCGTTCATACTTCATTAACTTCAAGTTCTATGTAACGGAAAAATCTGTATATTTATTTTGCAAATATGAAGTTTCTCCACCTATGACGGAGTATCGGGGCCAAACTGAAGAAATGTTTAATCTTCTGAGAATAAAGTCGTAGCTATTATTCAAGCAAAATCTCAGATGATCAGATGTCACATCCGCACCACATTATCTTTAGCATCAAGACTTTGAAAAGACTGTGCAAGTCTGTTTAGAAGAAAGAATCACACAGACTTGGAGAAATGGCTGCTAGTGGTCGACTGCAGGCTATCACTGTTTACATCTGCGTTCTGTTGTTATTTAATAATAATAATAATAATAATAATAATAATACTAATAATGATAATACATTAGATACATAAAACAATCATATTATGAATATTCTTGTAAACTATTTTTTTTAATATTATAACTTTATTCCCATACTACTACAACTTTATTCTTGAAACTTTTTTCTCTTCAGTTTGTCCACCTCATTCATGTATTCATGTCTTTATATTTGCATATCAGCTATGTAGCTTTTACATCCCCCTATCTAATACTCTGCGGCAGCAATGAAACATGGTTTATATAAAGATCCTGTAAACAGCATTGAAAAGATAAGGGAACTCTCTATGGCACAAATGATTTTCAGAGGGTAAATCATGAAGGTCGTCCCTCATTGTTCACTTCTTGTCCCATAATCCTGTGCAGTAGTTAGGGGTCATTGCACTCAATAAATTCAGGAGCGATGCAAGAAATCCTGAAGTGTTTTTCCACCCTGAGGCATGTTCCATTTTACTGTAGTGAGCTTCTTTGACGTGTTATTATGCTTTACCGCGCCTGGCTATGCATCTGAGAGAACTGCTAAAACCTGCATGGAGTCTTGCCTGGAAAAGATGGGTGAAGTATTCTTGGTGTGGGGGGAGAGAGAGAGAGAGGGAGGAGGGAGGAGGGAGCTGCTTTCAGTGGGTACATTTTACACCTCACTAGTAGCTGTGATTCAGCCCAACAATTTGTGTAGGAAATTGTGATATACTGTATGTTTGAGAAAATGAATGGCTCCAAACAACACACAAAACATTTCCAGCAGCTTTCTATGGCTCGGGGGTCTACAGTTGGTTTTCTTGTAATGTCATAACTGTATGCAAAACATTTACCTACAGTCTTCACATGCCAGCAGCAGTGGCTGTTTCACTTCTACAAAACGTCTCCTGATGTATGACTTTTCATTGAACGTATGTGCCATATTGAAATGAGGCGCCCGATTGATCTGAGATGACGATGAGAGATATGATAGAAAACAGTTCCGACAGATTTTCCTGTCCTGTTCGTGACAAGCGGCTAGACTTAACACGTCACAGATTCCAGGATATCATCTGTTGTGTCATCTGCTCACAGCTAGCTATGAAGGGATACTATACAGTGAGAGGGAAATGAACACAACACAAACAAAACAGGTTTTGGTCCCACTCATACATGTTGCAGTCCAAAGAGAGAGAGAGAAAAAAGTGTTCTATTGTTGGCAGAGAAGGAATGTCGCCACAAAATCACTGAGAAGAAAACCATAAAGCTGAAGAGCCTTCAGATTCAGCTTATGATGCGCCACACTGACACAGAAACAACACAACGCTAACGTTAAAAATACTTTTCCTGGTACCAAAATTGTGTGAAACGCAAATAGATTACAATCATTTATCTGTTTGCATCTCACGACAGTGGTGCTGCGTCATTGCTTCAAATATGAGGGAATTTATGCTATGTATCCCTTAATCTTCTTCCACGTTACGTGAGATTAAATATCCATCATTTTAGACTAAAACTATTTTTTTTTTATCTTAGCACTTAGCCTTAAAAATTAAGGCTAAGTGCTGGCTTTCACACCAGATGAAGTGTTCCCATAGACTATATGTAAAAAAATAAAAAAAGATAAAAAAATGTGTTCTGGTTTCCTCCTGAAGCCAACCAGGATATAAAAATATATTCAATAGCTACATCTTAAAAAATAACTCAATTTGAATGGAAAATCTCTCTCAAGCACAACACATATGCGTGGATGACAGCATGATTGACAGCTGGTATTGTCCAATAGGTGCGTGTGCATGCAGGTGACATCTGGGAATTGGTTGCAAAACATCAACATGGCACTGGCCAAACTGTGAATCTCGAGGCTTCAAAAGGGGGAGTTCAGATTTCTGTGGGTGACATCATGACTGGATGCCCCTTGGGTGTTTCCAGGCATCAGGGTTTTCAGCCAATCAGAAGAAACTGGAGGTTTAAGGAGGCCCCTCGTAGAAGCACAAGCCAATAACACCTGTTTTAGGAAGAGGCTCAAATGAAGTTTGGCATAAATCAAAGTGGATTTTTTTGTCTACACCATGAATCATTAGAAGTGAATTCATTTGAGTTTCAGATAAAAACACAAAAGCAGCATGATGATCCATGTAAAATAGTTAAATTGCCTCAGAAAGCCTTGACACAGTCCAGATAATTATGATGTTCCTCAGCTCATTTTGAGCCATGTCATGTAAACCTGTGTTTTACATTTAGACTAAACAATGGACTGTTTACCCTGATTGCTAGGAGATTTCACACCAATGAAAAGGAAAACATCTGGGTCCCAACAGAAGACTATAAACACATAATATGAATCCTTGGAGAAGGAGATCCGTTCATTAACCAACGACCGGACTGTCTGTTTATTGGAAAGTGGCCAACACTATGACTTATTCAGCCATGAGGTTTATACGCTGAGCAGGTTCATGGTCCAAAGGTTGGGTTCAGAGGCATGGAGGCTCTGAGCAGACGGTAAAGGATCAGAGCAGATTCCCCATTGCAAGTGAGTAAGACTGTACATGCACTATGTTTGACCTCTTAGGTTAGTGATAAACCTATTAATGAGAAGTTTTCCATCCGAGGATCATGTGTGTGTGCGCAGCCATAAGAGAGGAGGAAGTATATCAGCATGTAAAGTAGACATACGAGGGGGAGGTTTGGTGTAGATACAGTGTGTGTCTGTGTGTGTGATTCCCCTGTGGGCAAACACTGTCTGTGTTTGACAGTGAAACAATACACTTCTCTGATTATCATTACACACACACACACGTAGTAAGGACACTCATAGACATAATGCATTCCCTAATCCCTTACCCTAACTTTAACCATCACCATTAAATACCTAACCCTTACTCTGAACCTAACCTAATTCTAACGTGACCATAAACCAAGTCTTAACTCCAACCAAAAAGTCCTTACAAAGTCAAAATGTCCCCATAAAGGTAGTTTTGAATGTCCTCACAGCCTACTACAGACATGTAAACACACACACACACACGCACACACACACACACACACACACACACACACACACACACACACACACACACACACACACACACACACACACACACACAGACTTGAGTTCTTCTAATACAAGCCAGATGTCACCTGGAACAGAGTTATCCTCCTAATTTTCAGGAGTAAATATTTTTTGCCAGTGGAAAGGGAAACTGCCGGATTGCGAAACAACAACATGCTTTACACATGAGAATACAAGAAAAGATATGAAAGACAATCTCGCCTCTAAAATACTCATGATTACAGAATCAGCCTGACAGTAAAACAAGACCACCGGGATCGCTCATGTTGCCTCCACCAACTTTGCTCACCAGACACTTTATGAGCATTTTGACTCATCCTGTCCTGAATGACTGCAACCTTACAGTATATCCTTTCTTATAACCCTTTTAAGCACAGTATTACAGCTGCTAGTTCCTCATACAGGGTTGCTACTGTACATTCAGAAGGCAAAGCAAGGTTGTTTTATTTATAGAGCACTTCTCAAACACAAAGGCAGATTCAAGGTTCTGTTCAGAAACATTTGAAAACGGCACACATGATCAGACATTTTACTGGTGAGTTAAAACGCGCCGTAAAGCTCTGCATATGCTTGCAGTTGCAGGTTTGTGTGTGACAAGGATTTTCATATGACATGTTTTCAAAATGTGTCTGATTAACACATACAGTTGCATGGGTTCTACTGTATTTTTGAAAAGAATTAAAAAATATGGATCCACCTTCTCTAAACAGACAGTTTAAAAGATGATTTTACTAAAATATATGATCATCTGCCTATGGATGGCCAAAATGTAACTTAGTAAATAAATGCTTAATGGCGTCACACAAATTGGACACTCTAAATCAGACTATTCAATTACAAATTCAGCTAGGCTGCATTTTCAAACCAAGAAAATCTAGCTGGGCAAGACATTTTCAGCCACCAGTAAGCAACAGGTGATGATTTTACATTTTAAAACCAGCGCAAATATGTAAGGTACATCAAAATGTAAAAAAATGTAAAAAAATAACTAGTAATAAAAATATTTTGGTCATACATGTGCATAAAATCAAAAAAGTGCACAATACTAGCAACAGCATTTGTTTTCTCTTTAAAAGAAGATAAACATATTTGGTCATAAACCACCCACAAACATCTCATAAAAAACTAACACTGTTATCAAACCAATCAGACTGTGTAGAATGATTATGTTGGAATCTTTGAGGGACAGTGAAAAGTGTTTCTGTAGTTATTCCTTCAGTTAATTCTGGTGGAACCACAGGCTGGGCCACTAAGAAGTTGGTTATGGGCTGCATGTGGCCCACGGGTCACCATTTCAATAGACTGGCTCTAAATTGACCGTAGGTGTGAGTGTGAGAGTGGATGTTTATTTGTCTCTATGTGTCCCTGTGATGGACTGCTGACCTGTATAGGGTGTACCCCGCCTTTCGCCCTATGTCAGCTGAGGTTGGCACCAGCCCTCCTCCACCCTCATGTGGAGGATAAAGTGATTGAAGATGCATGGATGTCGTCATGGTAAAAACTGGCAGAGCCTGGAGGAAAAACCTCATGTCCCCCCAGGGACTCCCTGTGCACAGGAGGAAAGACACTGTATCCTGTATTTGGGATTAATCTATCCAGATGTACCCCATGTATCCTGTCCAAACCAAACTATTGCTCTCACAAAGCAAGCAGCAGGATACTCACTGTATACTTCTTAGTCAGGATATTTGCCAGTGTCCGTCCTCACCCCATCTGTCTGTCTGTCTGGTTATCATCATCCTTCTGTCTGCTTATTGCATTTATTCTATTTCCTCCCATCTCTCTTCCTTTCTTCAGCTCATTCCGTAAAGGGCATTTGGCAAAGCATTAAGCTCAGGGGATGTTTACATCACTGGAAGACTGATGGGATGTAATGAAACAATCTAACCTTGAGTCGAAAGAACATGTTCTAAGAGGCCGTGGATCAAAATCCCCAAATCCCCTCAGAGTCAGGGGCATATACTGTTACATTATTAAGGAGACGATACAAGCAAGAATGAAGTAATGGCTGAAGTTTATCAAGATAAAATGTTGTGCAGATTTTGCCTGTAAAAAATCTGAAGTCTCTAACCTAAATTCTCTCGCTGGCTATGTAGCGGAGGCTCTGCTGTACGCAAAAATAATACAAGTTAGACACAAAAAAACCCATCATTGTTTCATGAGCACTGGAGCATATTTCAATACTGACAACATCTCAAATGCATCTTCAGTAGTTATCTGTAGGCAACCAGACATGCTTGAGTTAGGTTTGAAAATTCTTCACCTCTCATCCTTCACTTCTGACGTCCGGACGCTTCCTCAGCGAACACACCGTCACTGGCTGCGTCTGTCAAATCTCATTCCACACATTTTATACAGTGATAAACTAGAAACACAAGCAGGGGAACTACTGTAAATACACTTTATATATCTATACAACTTTGACAAGAGCAAATATGTTATTATCGATAGGACGGACACAGTTTATACAAATGCAACAGGAATGACTTTTTAAAAGAAATCGAAAGAAAGCGCTCTGATAGCAGTGTGGACACAGTGAGCTGCAGCAGTAACTCTGAATATCAGTTGTTTAATAGGACATACCGGTGCTTTCCAATCAGTATCTCGCCTGTTGTATACAGCACAGCATTCCATGCATAATATAGATGGAGGTTGTTTTGCAGTGACACATTTATCAAGATAAAGTATCTGAGAGTGAAGGAGGAACATGTGACCCCAGAGCTGAGCACATTGTCTGAGCTGGAGTAAGACTGAAAACTCACATTTTTTAAGTGTAATCTCTATGCTGCACAGCATATGCTTTAATTAAAAAGAAAGAAAGATGTAATTATGGGTTGGTTTGAGTTTAGCTTTAGTGGAAATTATGTGCATTTTATGTGCAGAGTTTTATGACGGAGATTTGTTTGAACTATAAAAGCCAAAAAAGGGAGTAATTTTACTTGACAGTGTAATAAAGCGTCAGAAAATCAAACACTCCTACAGTCAATACACAAAGTAGAATTTTTCTAGTCATTTTTTTCAATATCATTCAGTTTGAAGTAACCAACCACACAGAGTTGCCTTGTGATGAGCGATGGTGATTTAAACATGTCTCTTTTCACAGACACTGCAACATGAATATGAATGAAAGGCAAAACAGCCTGTTTCAACCTGAAACATGCTCATTAAGGGGGGAAAAAATCCCTCGCTCCCCACACAGTGTGTGTGTGTGGTCTGGGGCATGAATCAAACAAAACAGAAAAGAAAAAAAACAAGGACATTTTTACATTTCAAATTTACTGCATTTCAAATAATCCACTGTCTGTGGGACATGCCTTGTTCTGGGTTGGCAGACAAAGGATTGCACAGGGCAAGATGACTCAAGTGACAAAGGGTTGGTTAGGAATTTGCTCTGCTTGGAAACCAGTAAGCAAGAGAAAAAAGAGATTTGCCACAGCCAATTATGACTTGACCTTGTGTTTTAGTGCTGGACCGAGATACATGTGAGACATTATTACCATCATGTATGTGGAATAAGTGAAAATGTGTGTAACGCCCTAAGATGAGCTGCACGCAAAAGGAAAAAGGCCCTCGTTAATCAAACATGTGAACACCAGAAAAGTGGGCGTATTCTCATTTCCACGCAAAGATTTGCATTTCTGTGGCGGTGCTTTCTCAAAATGTCCCCATTGGTAAACAACATCCAAGCTCTACATAGGCTAACAAGACACAACATTAACACAATTGACAGGCTGACAGATTTTGTTCTCCAGTCTTGATGTAATAACCTCATCAAAAACGAGATTTGAGGACAAACGTCCGCACTGACATTGCCCACATCTTTCCATAAATATAATGCATAAAATGTAATTCTGAAAAACTAAAGTGCTCAAATGTAATAGGCTTTAAAAAGACAAAATAATAAAATAATAGGCCTACATGAAAGATTGCAAAAATTTGAAAAAAGCATTTTCAAATCATGATCTGAATCAAACTAAACCTCGGTCTGAACCAAACTCCATTATCTGATTATACTACCAACCCTGGTAGTTTTAACCTGGAATTTATCAAGTTAAAGGAATACTTCACCGATTTGCATTTAGCTTTGTATTACTACAATAGGTGTAGTATTTTTGAAGAATTGTGCTTCCCAACCTCAGTTTCCCCTGAGTTAAGAAATATCTTCATTCTTTTCTTTGTTACGCGCCCACCAGTGACACTTGGTCCTGTTAGCGTAACTGTTAGCAAAGATAGCGGACACTGTTTACATTCTGGGAATGAGGTTCCGTCCCCCCTATGAGTGGGTCTAGAAAGTGCGGAATTAGCATTGAAGTTTCACTGGTGGGCACGTAACAAAAAAATTAATGAACATATTTCTCAAACTGAGGTTAGGAAGCACAATTTCAAAAAAACTACCTCTATTCTAGTAATACAAAGCTAAATGCAAATCAGTGAAGTACTCCTTTAACTTAAGTTAGCATGCCAAACACCAGTGTAATCTAATTGTAATTAGGTTAGCATCGGCTAGCGCTAGCTACGTAATAGTGATATATTAGCAAATATGCGGCATTGTCCTGATGTTTCGGGATTTCACTGGAGGGACCAGCTCTGACCTGGTGTAAGCGAAGATAACGATAGAAATTGAAAGAATGATGTACACAATCGCAGCACATGTGCACACGCAACATACAAAACAACCCCCCACTTCATTGCAATGTTAAAACCCACGTTTGAATAATGATAGGTTCAAGCTGTTCAGTAGGTTTGGCGTGTTTTTGCACAATGAGTGTGAGGCCCAGTGATGTGCACAAATGAGAGAGAGCATTCATTCCACAGATTACAAATATTACAACTGTGTAGACAAAAGACATAAATCACCCAAAAATGATGTTTTCCCTCATAACCACATTAGGTTTTATGTCGTGCAAAAACGGGCAGAATGAACAGCCGAGGAAACTTTGCACTGCGTTTTAAACCACACTCTATAATTATGTTTCAAAAACACCATTGCTCATTTCTGCAATTATTCTCTCTCAAAGACATCCATATTTGTCACCACACGACCATAATTGTGGACAGCTACGATAAAACGAGATGACTTTCCAAAAGCATTAGAATAGGAGTAGGAGAAGGAATAGGAGAACCATTAAATGGATGACTGACAAACGTCCTGAATATGGCCGGAGCACACATCTGTGTGTCACTATAAGGGAAAGTGTTCACATACGGTACTGTGTGCTTAGTGACTGTATCAGCAATCTTGGTACCAGGCACTGGCTGGTGTTTGTGTGGTCAGTAAACACATGATTCCCCATGGCTAAACATCACTGTTGCAATGGCTCAAGAGGAAAATGTCACCACTTGACACAGATCCGAAGTCACCTTGCCCTCAACAACATTTCCACACCTAAAGGAAAAAAACGGGAAAAAAAAAAAAAAGGTGTTTCCCAACATGCCCACAAATACAGGTACACTATCTGTCATTAGAATTGTGGTGAAATCCCTCTCTCTGTGGCCCTGTCAGTAAACACTGGTGTACCAGGAAAGCTGAGAGGATATTACCCCATACACACCCACACACACACACACACGCTTACGTTTGTCCATAGTTCATTGTCAGCGTTTGTGCTGATAGGTTTACGTTGTTATCAAAACATCTGTGTCATCATCTTTGTGTTTGTCTCTTGACACAGGTGTTCCACTTTCCCATTAGCTGTGGTTTCATGCAGGTTACAATCATGCCAATGCAGAATTACATAGGCAACTTTTACAGTGTCTATGTTTGATGGATGTCATTTTGTTCAATAGGTAAAATCCTTCACTTTGTACGAGACTGACTGAAGCTGTAGGCACCTGTGGCTTCCCGAGGTTATGGTTATGCAGGAATGCACGCAGATGTACAGGCTCTCACAAGTAGCACTGACACCTACTATATGCGACACACTCATTGCAAAACCATATGACCTTTTCCAAATTTCCCCAAAAAGCACAGGTAGTCTGGCATTGTAGGCTATGATTAAGATATTATATGGTTCTGCACATGATTCACAACTCCACACCCCAGTGTATCTCAGTGAGGTGTTTTTGAAAAGCCTGCTGCAACCATTTGTGACCTTTATCAGCTTGTTGCTCGGCATCAAACATAAAATTGTGCAAGCCCCAGAGACTCAACTCAAATGGCATTGGTGGAAAATGGAAAGGGAAAAACATGTGAAAAACCTTCGCAAAACACAACAACCCCCCCCTCCCCCCTGCCCCTCTTTCTTCTTTCTTAGAATGTTGCTATTTGCTTTGGGCAAATGGGCTGCAGTTGCACAACTGTGCAGTCATCAGCAGATTAAAACTTCTCTCTCACACACAAACACGTTTGTATTTCACGATTGTTTTTTCCATTCATTTGCTTTTAACTGACCCTTAAATTAGAAACACCTTGTTTTACTGCAGTGAACCGCCCCACACACACACACACACACACACATTCCCATACCTGTAGTGGAATCTAATACAAGACAAACCTTGGTTTCATAAGAAATCCCTACTTACTGGCCCCCAAAGCTTATGAAATTGTATTATGGCTTCAGATGTGTTATGTATCTTAGCTTTGTTTGTATCTTACTTCACAGGAGTCTCCCCTGAAGGATAAGCTGCTTTTAGCTCTTGTTATTCAGTCTGAAAAATGCATCTGGTCTAGATTGGCTCCATCAGGTGGGCTTTCCTCTATCCAGTGGCTTAATGATGGGTGGTGGTCCTCTGTTCCATATTTACTGTAATACCCAGGCTTCAGACTCATGGAGCTGATCTTAGCTGATGCTTCAGGGGAGATGCCCCTCCTGATATACAGTGGATTACTAAGCAATAAATGAAAGAAGTGAAGTTTCTTTCATCGTCCCTGGGAAAGTCCAGACTCAAGTCACGAGGCCTAATGTGTCTGCAAAGACGGGACCCCACATACAGTGACTTTAAATGTCATGACGATCAGATAAATGGAAATGGAAATATATTTTGCAGAGGAAGTCCAGAAATAGTAAAAATCAATTTCACTGGAAATCCCCTGTGGATAGTTCTCTTTGTAATTTGTGCTTATAAAAAGTACTCTCATGCTTTCAGTTTCAAATTGTGGTGTCTTTTATTTTTTATCTTTTATTTTGATTCCATTCCTTTAATTACTGAATGTCCAACTTGAAAAAATCCTTGATAAACCATTAAGGTATATCTTTAAACGTGTGTGTGTGTGTGTGTGTGTGATCATTAGATAGTTCAAACTCGCCCCTGTATCCACCCTTCCATCCTTCATGCACAGTCCTGTCCTTGGCCAGATTAGACAGTTTTCCACCCCAGGGCTTGGCCATATGTGAGTGTTGGCTCAGTCCCTCATGTGAAGGTCAGTCCTGACGAGACATGTGAGACCCAGATTGTCACCCCTGGGGTTGGAAAGCAGGACTAATTGACTTTAAACCATGCAACATGACACACATCATGATGCAGTGACTGCACCACTGAGGGACAAAAGACAATTAGCGGGGAACGTGGTCGTCCAGAACAACTTCCTCTGCTTGAAACTGGACTTCAGATGAGATTCAGTTGTGATAAAACACTGGTTGAAGGCACAAATATAAATTGGAACGGATAACTGCCAAACGTCCCTTAACATGAAAGACATGAAAAAAATTGTTTGACATTTGACATTTTTAAAGTGTTGGTTGTACGAGCACACAGACCACTTGCTCTTCGCGATAATATGGCTGCCTCAACTCAACTCAGTATTTTCCAGCTGTACACTGCTTACCTTCATGCACCAATGTCCAAAGAGGAAACCAGTCATTTTACAGCACGACACACAGATGTTGTCAAACCACTGCTGGCTCCATAACCAATATTTCTCTGTTCTTGTGGAGTATGTACAGGCCTGATGAAGCTGCAAACATACTCTTAGGATAGTGCAGACTTAGCCATGCATAGACTTTATTGGATTTGGCTTTCATTAAGTGGCTAAAATCCACTTTTCTTGTGTTCCTGCTGGCAGCCGTGTTATTCCAAAGATGGAGTGTCCGGGACCCAGGCTGGTTCAGGGAAACAACAGCATGCTTGGCAGCACACTCCGTGAAGTCAGTGTTGATAATGTGTCAGTAGTACAACCTAAACTATCTCCTTAATATGACTCCCATTTGTTCTTTTGAATACTTGTTCCTATCTGAGGGATGTTGGTCCTAAATTGAGATGTGGTCCAGGACATTGCTAATGTCAGCCTGGGCACTGTTATTTTACAGTTATCAATATACACATCTAAGGCAGGTGCACAGTATATAAATCCAATCTGCTCATTACAAACATAGATGGTCTGCCGAAGGATTCATGTCCTTTGCAGGAGAGAGCTGTTTCCTGTTAGCTGGGAAATGCACCATTATAATAGCTTTTTGCCAACGTAAGTGCACCTGGCTTTTAAAGGGAATGGGAGGTGGCACTTTCATGTTACTTGTGCTGTAAAACAGAACCTGTTATGTCATTTATGTTTAATTCATTAAAAAACTGAAGTGTAAAACTAAGTTTCATTTCCGTGAGAGGTTGTTTGCCAGACTAATGGTTTACTGAGCTCGACCAGTTTATGCTTGGCTGCACTAATCAGCTGCTGGCTGTACTCAGTGGTTTCATATTTATCATGCAAACACGAGAGAGCTGCCTTGGTATAATTATGCACACAAATAAAATTGGTTTGAAGGAAGTAGCTGCAAGTCAATAATAAAACAAACCAAAAATGTTCTTAAAGTGTGTTACATATGTTTTTTGTTGGTTTATGACCAAACTGAAGTGTTACTAGCCCACACATGCAAAATTGCACTCCTATTGAGCTCATTTCAATCAGGCAACCTCAGATTTGTGAAATCCTCACATAATCCTTCTTGCTCAGCCTCCACTCCACTTCCGATGCTGCTTTCATTCCTGTTAGGCCATGTAGGGACAAATCATTGTGGGGAGGCGACTCCATAAACGGTGTTTAACGTGGTGTTTGATGAGACGTCCAGGGTTACCCGTTGATGGAGGCGAGCCAAGGGGAAGTGTTGTGCAATCAATGGGCTCAGTTAATTACAATAGATCAAACAGAAGCACCATAGCAACCCTGCCACATTTTCCAAAACAAAAGCCTGTGAGGCATTCAGCAGGCGCGGTGGCTGTGACATGCTGTTACGCATGGCTGACACAGGGACGATTAGCAGTGGTCCACTGTTTATTTCTAGGGGATGGTTGCACAGTGTGCATAGTGTGATTGTTAGGACAGTCTACAGCATACATGGACCATGCTATGTAATATTTGTTTTAACTGAATACTATATGTATACACAAGTGTATATATATATATAGACCGTATATTAGCCAAAACGTCTCCAAAAGGAAATCTTCTGTATTACTAGTTGTACCACTGTGATGTCCTTTGTTTTTTACATATAGTTATTGTGTATATTTGTCAGTAATGGATCACAACTACTCACTGCTGTTGGCTGTGCATAAAGCATGAATGACACTATAGCTGCGTTTCAAGTAGTCAAGGCTGCATCCTCCTGCATTCGTCGTCCCGGTGTCGCCAAAAACCGCGTCGTAGGCTTTCCCAATTGTCGCACGATTCGTCTGCTCCTTCACGTGCAGGTGTTTGCCAGCGGCAGAGCAATAAAGGTGGCGATAAAGCAACTGTCAACTGTTTTGAAAGATTTTTTATATATTTTTTTGTAAACCAGACATCAACATGACACAAGTCAGTGGTTTTTTTTTTTGTAACAACATGACTTGCAGACTTGGTGGAGCCTGGAGAGGAAGACAAATGCAAAAAAAACAATGAATAAATCCGCTCTAAAATAATTCAAATTAGCTTTGTTTATCATCTAAGTGTGCAGCCGACAGAGCCACTGGCCTTCTCTGGCACACTTGGAGGATGCAGCCAAACATGCTAAATTAAGATGGTGGCCATAGTTAACAATCTCCTCACTTAACACACTGTTTATTGTTGTCAACATGTCTTTATCTAAGTACTTACTTTCAATGTTTTCGCCAAAGCCGATTATGACTTGACCTTGTGTTTCATCGCTGGAACGAGATAATCCCTCATTAAACAAACATGCGTACACCAGAAATGTGGGCGTACCATCATTATCATTTAATTTATCACTATGGACATTGGCTTGGTGGAGCCTGAAGACAAATGCAAAAAAAAAACAAACTCTAAAATAATAATAAAAAAGAAGAAGAAATAATTATGATATAATTAGATATTTGCTTTTTTTATTATATAGGACGCAGCCCCTAACATGCTAAATTGAGATGATGACCATAGTTAACAATTTCCTCACTAAACACACTGTTAGATAAAAACATTTTGACCCCAATAAACTAAGTACTTACTTTCACTGTTTTTTATAGTTGTACGTTTTGTACTTTATACACACAAACCAAAAAGAATAGTTTGGGTCGACTATGCCAAACACACTTACATAAATGTATTCATCTCAAACTTGTACTCTTTGTGAACATTAGTCCTCAGTCGTGACAGAGACAGACACCCATGCTGTCAGTCTATCAGTTAGCAGCAGGCACCGTCAACAGGCCACCATTGATGAAGGTCTGTCTGCTTCAGACACCAGCTCTGTTCTAGTAAACTCATTCAAATTTGGCTCTCACATCTACATCACAAGCCAAACTCGAGAGCAAAATGTTAAGTTTATACAAAACTTTGAGTCTCTATCCCTTTCTGTGTATTACGCTCTGTGTCTGACCCTGCAGTGCTCCTGTTTATTTACTCCTTCTCTTTCTCAGTCCTGCTCACCCATCCTCCTGCCTCTGTCTCAAATTCATGTCAAATTCCCCAGTGTACTTGTTATGTTTGTTTCTAATGCAGAACCTACGAAATTACAAGTGTCCTATTCTTGGATGCCTTCTATCAGTTCTCATTCATGTGTAAGAGGGCAGCGCTCGGACAGTAAAGTAACTCCATCTGTGTGTGTGTGTGTGTGTGAGGGCAGGTCAGTCATGAGAGCGGAGAGCCCACATTCCTCTGTGCAGTACTAAATCCTCACGGGATAGACCACATTAGTGGACTAGTTGTTCCCAGGCTGTCTCATAGCCACTGCGACAGTGCAAGCGTATTTGGGCTCTTGTGTGCATGTCGCCGAGAGTCATCACATGTCCTTGTGTGGCTGTTTGCGAGAGTCTGTGTGCCGTTTTGTGATGCTCCTGTTACACGCTGTGTTTGTGTAGTTTCAAAACACAGGTCCCACTGCCATAGTGGGTTTTCTGCCTGTGTTTTGACATGCTGTGTGGGACTCACTGTAATGGAGCACGGAGAGGTCAGTAAAGTATACAAGTAGAAGAGACGTACTCGAGGGACTAGCCGTTTTTACGGACTCTTCTCAACCTTGGAGAAATTGTACATGCCTTTACACACACACACACACACACACACGCTCTCTCCTCACCATGCTGCCATATACTAAAGTGTCCCTGAGAGACACTTAACACATCACTCAGCGACCCTGTGTTCCAGACATAGCTTTGACCCCCTGCTGTTGACCCGAGCCGGTCCTGACAGCTTCTCATGTCACATTCTGTCTTTGGTTTCACTTTATTTTTCAGCTGGAGGAGAGGACGGCGAGAGGGGGGGTTGAGGGGACACACTCTGTTCTGATTTTTCAGAAATGTGGAAGGAGAATGCTGTCTTTGTTGTGCAAGAAGAGATGGCAGATCATTTTTTTTCCCCTCCACTTCTCATGACCAGAGTGCACATTTCGTCACTTTGCAAATTCTTGTAAATCATACCTGAGACATGGCGACGGCTTTTGTTTGTGGAGAAAAATACATCTTTCCTGTTGTAATGTGTGTCTTTGAGGACTGGGACATTTAAATGAAGAGTCACCATGTGCTCTGCCTGCCTGTCTGTCATTCTTCTTGACATCTTCTGCTCCTGACTTACATTAGAATCTGTTACTGAGTGAGCAACCAGCACCACCAGGCCGTAGCACTATCTGTTAAATGAATGCACATTTAAGGAGCATGTGGCAAAATATTGCTCTCTCTGCTGCAATATTGGCAACATATACGTTACTCACTCTACTGCTTTATCCTCCTATAAATATATCAATAATTATATTTACCTGTGACCACAGTTCAGAAATAAGAATGACAGAAATGTAATGGACTGTAGCAGTGACAAGGCTGATGGACTGATAGCAGAGTGTTATACTAGGAAGTGATTGGCTAACTGTAAACAGAAGACTGAAATTGGTCAATATGCAATGCTTCCAATGACCCAGTGAGTCCAGGGCTCTGTGTGATGAGCGTTAAGGGAGAGAAAAACAAGACCGACTCTGACACACCAACACACACTGAGGCCGGAGTGACGGTGAGTTCCCATGCCGCCCTGAGCCAAAGCCTTTTTCACTGATCACATATCAGTTCTGTCTGATAAGCGTCTTGCACAATACATAGATGCAACTCACATGCAGACACAGACACGCAGCACACACACACTTTGCCTCTCTCCTTCCCACTCCTTTGAAAGCAGATGATTTCGAAATCATTAACAATATAGCCATGGGGTGGGATAGAGTGGCTGGTAGAGTATGAAGCCAAACCTGGATATCAGGTTGAACACATGACACACACACACGCACATTTGCACAGGTCTGAGAAAAATTCAGTAAACATGATTTAATACGTATGTAATGCTCTTTAACTGGAATGTGACCTTAAACCTTAACCTTTTAAACACTGTAATACAAACAAGTGAATGAACAACCTTTTGTATATTTGGCCTTTCTCGGGTGTTTTGTGCGCATGAGGAAGCATGACCATACATCAGAATTAGTCTGTGGAGAGCACACACTCACACACCTGGTTTCTCACTTCCTTTTTTTTGTCTTTGCGAACAATGATTGATGCAGTGTGGGGATATCCAAGCAAAGCCACAATCAGGCACTGGAAAATAAATAAGAAGTCACTATCTCTTTCATCATAATTGGGTGAAATATTGTAGCAAAGCACAGTGTTGAAACATACCAACATAGAGTAGATTTAAAAATATTGCACGCTTGTTAAAAGCAGAGGCATCTCTTCATTTAGCTTTGTACCTGTGATCCTGGACGTACAGCACTGCCCTTGACGACACATATGCTGCATTTCATGCTGGTGCATGAATCAGAAATGGGAGCAGGAGCAGTTACTGTACACACGTTGGCAGCTTGAGGTCTCCTCTTTCACTAATGGGAAACACGTGACTGGAAGCACATACACAGTATATTCTGCAGATACACATGAAAATGTATATATACTTGATTCTGAAGACACTTTTTTTTTGTTTTTAATAAATGTGTATTAACTAAAAGAATACATAAGTACTTGGGTGAATTGTTCTGTTAGCATTTTTATTATAATTGTGTCTTTGTCTTTTTAGGATCTTATGGCATCTCTGGATGAATGAATCTCTGGATTCTTATACTTCTTATACATACAGTATAACTAATGCACATTTAAAGGGGAGTGGTTTAGGGATTACCTAAACTTAAACCATGTATTGTAACTTAAAAATTGACATATTTTAATTGTCTTTCATATCTATAGAGGTCTCCTTTGTTTTTTCCTTTCTTTTCCTACCCCAGGGCAGTAACATATACTTGTTTCTATTTTCCAATTTACTACTCCTCCATAATGGAGTTTCCATTGTCATTTTTTTTCCTTTTCTGGATAATTGTGAAAATCAAAACATTGCACTGTTAAATTAAATTAAATTTACTGGGAGCTGTCACAGCAACATGTGGACCTCTTGCAACACACATGCCATTCTAGGGCACAAGAGGCACACTATGCACATTCGCCACACATGTAACTGTG
Source organism: Solea senegalensis (assembly GCF_019176455.1). Lineage (NCBI taxonomy): Eukaryota > Metazoa > Chordata > Actinopteri > Pleuronectiformes > Soleidae > Solea > Solea senegalensis. Next base: position 7,787,790 of record NC_058039.1, on the reverse strand, counting down.
TTTGCTGGTGTGAAATCCAGAGAACGTGGCAGGGTTCAGAGTTCTCAGAACACCAGAAACACACAGCGGGTCTACCAGAGGAATCAGAGTGTGAAAGCGCGCATAGACACACGCAAACATACACATGGAACGGCAGTGTTGTTAGTGAGTCAGTGTGTGAGTCACACTCCCGCTATGCTGCCTCTCGATTTTATAACAGCCGCCAGCACGGCACTGTATTTAATATTCCAAAGCGCTGCACACATGCACTATACTGCATATCCACATATGTATATACTGTACCGCCACACACATGTTCCAACTGAGTGAGGAGTTACACTGGCACACAAACAAACAACACACATGCCTCTTCTCCTTCATTCAAACACAGAGGCACACTCGTCACTGGGAATGACTGCAGATGAGTCAGAGGGGGAGGGGAGGGAATCCTTACTGCTTTGTGTGCCAGATCCAAGAAGAGCCAACCATTACGTTCCTGCACCATAGAAACTGATTCCATTAGACTTGACCTATGACTCACTCCCATGTACATTTTTTTTTTCTCCCCCAAACATTTTTTGTGAGCTTTAGGAGTAAAATATGAACAGGTGTGTATGTTAAACGTCAAGTCAAGACAACGCTCTGAATCTGTGTCAGACTCTCAGGTGGAATGTTAGATCCTCACCTGTTTCACGGTGCTACACTGGCAGAGCAGATCCAGAACTCTGGCTATTCCAGGCACTCGGACAGTAAAAGCCAAGTATTGATCGAAACAGGGAGTGAACCACTTTGCAAACCAGACATGGCCCAGTCACTTTTTGTGTGGACATTGTTTACGAAAACTGCATTGTCATGAAGGTGCCGACCAAAAACGATTCAGCCATAAAGTCAAGTATTAAAAGCAGAGAACAGATGACGACGCAGATGTTTTTGTCTCACAGTTCAAAAGTCAGTTTTTGTGATTTACTCTGCTAGATGATAAGAGGCAATGCAACACACACACACACACACACACACACACACATTAACTTCCATTCATTTGGACAGTCTAAACAAAGCTTTATCCCTAAAATGAACCATAACCATTTTATGCTAAACTACAATTCAAATCTTGGCCCTAAACTTAACTAGTTCCTCAAAAATAAGGTTATTCTTCATTAGGACCAGGTTTTGGTCTCCATGAGGACTACTGGCCCTGACAAGCTCAGTGTTTATGCCAGAAAAAGGTCCTAAAAAGGTAAAAAATACAAGCACATACACACACATACTCTCTGGTAAACAGGTTGAAAAGGAACAAAATGTCTTCATGTATATCAGTTTCCCAAATTATGCAGTACAGGTAAGAAAACCTTTAAACACCACCCTCTGGTGGTGGCCTAAAGAAAGTGAACAATCCTGTGTGGCTTAACCATTCAAAGAAAAGTTCTGTTTTTATGTGGATGTGGCACAGCAGTTCTGTACTGGATATAAAAGCATATGCGTGAAGGGGAGTTGAATTTGAAAATGCAACTGTCCCTCTTCCCCCATTCTTCTCATTCTCTTGACATCTGGTTCCTTGCATGGATATCCCTGTTTGTTTTTCATTCTTTGCTTTTTAACAGTCAGTGAGTCATAACCGCCTCTCGTCTTCCTTTATCTCTTTGACTATTGGCTAACAAAATGGCTGGCGTTTCTTTTTTTTTTTTCCTGGTACCGCTTTCATGTTGTATTGTTTTTGCTTCTTTTGGACTCTTTCCTTTCCACCGATCATGGCCCATTCTTCTACTCTATGATCAGGGAGTGGAGCCTTTAGGTTTATCTGCAATTGGAAAAGCTCTGTGACTCACGATCACACAAACATACACTTTATAGGCGATGACTCACTGGAGCACAGGCCACTCAGACACACGGTGCACTTAAATCAAACTGGTATGTGAGTGTGTGTTGGTTTGTGTTTGCGTACACGTCAACCTTTACATGCAGAAAGGTAAAATCACCTATGCAGCTTTTATCTTCATCAGTAAGATTAGTGTCGGTGTTGCTATAAGAGAGGCAGCTCTCATATCTGCTGCATTATCAAAACCAACTTGTTGGTTACACAATGGCTCCATGATTTATACACATGTAAATGTGCATATAACTGCAGTCTGTTTGTTGAGCTGATAATGGTCTTGACCTGTAATATATACAGTGTGTGCCTGTGTGTGTGTCTGCCATGTCCAGAGGCAGGAAAGTATTCATGAAAACATGGGCACAGTGGAGGAATGATAAACGTGTCGAGTGACTCATGCAAGACAGAGATAGGAGCCATCAGCCGCCTGTGGCAGCAGCCTCCACAGTGACAGACAACACATTCTGTAACACACATGCACACAATTGGGTCTTATAATGTGCGATGTGAATATACAGGAGCATTTCTTCAGGCACTGGTACACATGTACTGATACACACAGTCAACATTATGCAAAATGTCCTTGACGTTTGCATGTCTGTGGAAAGGATGAGTCACTTTCAGTTGCTGTCGCCATGTAACTACCATCACTTAGACTGATTCACACTATGAACCGTTTCTAAAATAACAATCAAGCTCTCTGCAGGCCTATTTATGCAAAGTGACCGAGGGTACACCATGTACGTATTAGTACAGAGCCGCGAATCATTGCAACATCATGGAAAATAACAAACTCATTTTTATTTATAAAGACGTGACACCATATATTGCACATCTTCGCTTTGTGTGCAATATAAAAATTTACAGACGCAAAAACAACAAACTAATATTAGTAAAGAAGAACAAGCTCGCTTACAAAGCACAGCACAACAGTAAAGCACCACTTAAATACTGCTCAGATCACCTGTAACAGAGGGGATTTTGGCAATGACATTGCTTTTCTTTTACAAAAACAGAAACAAACAAAGGGATAATACATCTGGTAGAGCAGGTCGTCGTCCAACCAGAGAGGTTCAATCTCTCGCTGTAGATGCACTGTGCGAATGGCAAAACAGAAGACTAGAAAAGCACGATTATAAATACAGATCATTTTCACTGAATTTAATCTTCTTCATCTGTGTCCTCCTCCTCCTCCTCGTCCTCCTCCTCAGACTCATCTTCGTCGTCGTTGTCCTCCTCTTCACCTCTCGTCTGCTGACTGTAAGCTCTTTGTTGCTGTGACAACACATAAACTGTCACTGTACAACTAAAACACACAGCAGGCAGTCATTAATCACATTTTAGTGATTCTGAAAAATTGACGCTTCACTCGGGGAGTTGTGGTTCAGAAACGAGGCAAAAAGGACAAACGGATAAAAGTTACTTTTATTATTTTAACTTGATATAATATTATATGGACATAAATATGCCTAATACTGAAGGACCGTTTTATCTGGTTGGCATCGGGATTTTCGATCCCCCTTTTCTACCCTGTGACCCTGTGTTTTGTTTAGCAGTGACTACAGTTTTCAGAGATTATATCAAACCTAAGAAAGAATGGTCGCAATGTGACCCACGCTGCTTTTGAGGCACAATCTGATGACAGGTGTAAACCACAGTCTGCCTCTGTACGCTAACTTTGGGACATTTTCTAGATAGAAGATAGAAAATAAGAAAACACACCCAGTGTGAAGCCAATGTTTAAAAAAAAAATATATAATCAAAAACTTCTCATCAGCAAGAGAAGCTGAAGACTAGCTGTCCAAACATGTCACAAATGCACGTGGTACTGCAGTAGTTGTTTAAAATGCTGGGGTGATACTGTGAACGTATGAGGAAATGTGTGATGGGTCTGATGTCATGCATTATGTTACTGGCACGCTATGACATGAGGAAATTGTAACTGAAAGATGGCTGGGATGATGCCACACATGAACCCTGGCAGAACTGATAAGCCTTGCTGTTATCGAGCACTAGTCACTTCTGGTATGAGGAAATCTACCGAGTTCAGTTTTTTGTTTTTTTTATTTGATTTCATCATAACACTGAAACTCGGAACTGTCACAGTCAGTCCCATTACAGACTCGTGATCTTCTGAGGGAAATTCTAGTTTTTCTATCAGGTGTTTGGTGTCTTTGCACTGTCTGCATCTTACCTGTAAAGTCCCTGAAGTACTCAGAAAGGAGCCGGTCCGATCGAGGGAGGTTTTAGAATTAGCTCGTACTATGTCTAAGCGTGACTGGTAGTCAGGGGGATGCAGCGAACTCCTGAACACCTGCCAAAGACAGTGGGAGGTGCTAGACTTTTCCAGAAATACAGAGGAATATGAGCAATGCCTACACGCATTATGGGTCATCATAATGTAGGCACTGGTTCTTTTTAAATCAAATGTGTGATAAAAAACACTCATATAAACGGAGCAGTGTGATACAAAAGCGATGTCATGGCTTACAAATCAAATGCTACAAATAAGAGTGGACATTCTTGGAACATGAGTTGCATCATAATGACAATATTTGTAATTGCAATGATTGGTTTTGATTGTCATTCATCCCAAAACACAAAGTTTGGAGATATTAGACCGTTTTTCGACTCTTTCAAGTAAGGGGAACTGTTTCAGCAGGAAAACAAACAAAAAAAAAGGAATTAACTCGAGCAATTAATTGGCTGTCACTGAGTTTTTGTGGCATGTAAACAAAACAGCTTGTGGTATGCCTCCTGTAGCACAAGAAGCTTCAATTTAATCCACACCAATGGTTATCACTTCGCCACAGTAAAATCCGCAAAGGCTCTTGATCAGGATTATCTTCATGCCTGTCATTTTCAGATGATTCAATCTCCCCTGCTTTGTACTGTGACTCACTGAAAAACAGCCTCGGCCGGGTGAGGAGTTTCGCTTCAATATGAATGGAAGGGAGATGATTCAGTGCAAAACACACAGATGAGATGGCGAGGTGTGGAGGGAAAATAGCACACGGGTATCTGCAAAGAGCAGCTTCACTTACTGAATATTACCAAGCCTTTGTTTTTACATGACAGCTCCTAAAATAGTTTGTCAAACTCCTCAAACAAAGCTGGGAACACAAGAAGGTAGCTGGTATGACGCATAGGCACCACTGTAGGTTAATTCAACGTTACGACATCACTCGAAGGGTGTGGTCTATTAAGTACATATGAGCAATAGGTTGATGAGTAATAGGTGAGACTGTGATAACTTGTTAAATATAACCTAGAGGTCAATCGAGTACAAAACCTGCATTGTGTTCTCATTAGCTCTTTTCCCTGAGTACACGGACACATTTAAATACACATCCTTTTTCTCAATAATTGCCCCTCAGTTTCTCCTGCACACAAACATGCATGCTGGAAAACAACAGGGCATGGTGCATTTGGAGCAGAACCTACCTCTAGGTCCTCCTCCTCATCCACACTTTGAATGCTCTGATGGGCCATGGTGTACAACTCCAAGGCCTTCGCATGGAATGACATCTCCACTGTCACAAACTCACCGAATATTTTCTGTAAGGTGGCAAAAAAAAAGTACACATTTTTCAATTCTGTAAAGCCTTGGACACTCAATTAATTTGGCGAGAAGTTCAGAGTGTGGGTAGTAATTTGAGGCGGTGAGCTCAGCTCAGCACAGCAGACCTTGATGTCCCGGATTTTCTGTTTCTCGAACTCATCTATGGTCTCCTCCAGCTGCCTGGTTGTCCGTGTGGCATCCATTGTGGCTCTCTGAAGCTCACTTTCAGCCTGGTGGCAAAACAAGAGGAAGTACTACATACTTCAAAACACATGGTGCTATTACAACAGGCTTCAGGCATCAAAAGCAAATGGCATCAGGGTGCAGCATCAACAGCATTCCTTTGTACTTGTTGATTTCATTAACAGGGAAATTAGATCTTGATGCGTGAGCTAATATGTATTTGGCAGTGTCACTAATGGGAAGCACCTGAAACCAGTTTTGTCCAAAATATTGCCGTACCATTAGTTTTACACCCGCAACATTCTCTGACAAAAGCCCATCTGATATTGATATGATAAAATGCTCATTCCACAGGAAGGGGAAGCAATATTTTCTGCAATCATGTCTTACACAAACAGGCAATTTAACACATAAACTTTACACACACAAATAGAGAAACAGGAGTTCCAAAGAGATGTGGTTTCTACTTTGTTTTACTGAAGGTGTGTAGAACTGGTCTGGTGATGACTGAACATGTTTCTCCTGGAGAATCTGCAGTGTGATTGTGGGTTTGAGAGTCAGTTATAAGTCCACTCCCCTTATGTAATTATAACGAGTAAGTTGGGAGTTGTGCTTCTACTTCAATGTGTCATCTTTGGGGGTAATTCATCAGCAGTGTTGAGATACGGGGATTATGGGACACACCTGAGACTGGAGGCTTGGTCAAGGAAACATGGAAATACAGTGGTGTCCTCGTGAAGATATGGAGAGTTATCATTTTAAAACTCAATGAGATTAAACCTTTTAAATGTTTATCTTCCTGTTCAAACTAGTAGTCACTTGCACTAAAATTTCTATGTGAACACGGAGGAGAAGGATACAATAATTTGCCTGTCTGAGGGGTTTCTTTGTCTGGTCCTCTCAAGCTGAGCCATCTGTTTAGCTTCTCTGTCTCTGGCACTTTGCGTCGTCTTCAGATCGTCCTGCATGGATGTACAAGCACACAAGGACACAGCAGCCATTACCAAAGTTAGCATTGATACTGATTCAGATACCAAGGATATGATCTAACGAGTACATGCTCCGCCTCAGTGTTTCTCAATCCAGTCCTCAAGCGCACGCTTTTTATGTTCTCTTTACTCAGTGACAGTTAGCAATGTTAAGCAAATTGGTTGAGTGACTAAATGTGCGGTTTTATCTTTGATGAGAAATTAAAAATTAACCAGCCAGGTATAATTTATTTTTGGCAAACACAATCTCTCTGTTCAACAAATGACTAATCACAATTATTCTCAAAGCAGAGTGATTCATTTAGCATCTGATGGTAAACAAGCCTTTTTATATGTTTTTGCACCTACTCAGGCAAATCAATGTATAGCCGGTAGAATTAGCCATTTCTCAGGTGTATACACTGTATTTTCACATTCTTATCATCCTCTGTACATTATCAGTGTATTGCAATGCATATATTTTACATTCACATACCCTTACCAATAATTAATATTACTATTTATTGTAATTATTTGGTCCATATCTTGGCTGGAGTGTCTGTAATGAAACCAAATCTGCCCCTGGGATCAATTAAGTATTTCTGATTCTGAGAACATAACACTAAAACTGCACCACTGTGTGATTAAGAGTATATTTGTTTTGATCCTGGTCAAAAAATGACACCATGAAGGGAAGAGGCTGGCTGTGGCATAAAAAAAAACATAGTTTGTGAGGCATTAAGATATTATCAATAAATCAATACTGCACCCATGTGGCCATGCAGCAGTACTGAGAGAAACAGAGACATTTATGATCCAAACTATTTCTTTATCCTCATTTTACAGTGATATAATACTCCACTAATCAAGATCAAGATAAATATTGAAATTTGTCTTGGACAGCAGAGCCACTTCGGGAGATTTTTCGATTTGAAAACAACATAATAGTAACATAGTCTTTCAATCTGTCTTTGATTTACTCTGAATTGTGAGAAGAATTAAACTACGCTGCCATCCCATATTTTCTAATGCTTTTCCAACACTGCACTATAGAAGGTAGAAATTCTTGGTCGACTGAAGCCCTTTTTATCTGATGAACAACTAGACCATAATGATTTTGGAAAGCATTTGCATTCTCATTTGACTCATTTTGTGTTCATATCAAATGTCATAATTACCCTTTTACGTTTCACAACGTCACCATAACCTTTTAATGGCTCTATGACTTTGGCTTCAAGTCTTTCCACCTGCAAAGTAAACGGGTCCACATTAGTTTATGTCTTACTTCACACATTTAGGCTGTGGCTTTAAACGTATCATTTATGTTTTACCTCAGCTTGGCGGTAGTCTTGAATCTTGGCCAGGTGGTCAGCATACTGCTTCATACCCCTCTTTAGATTTGGCGTTTCTGTGTCAGCATACAAGCCGATCTCACGAACCAGGAGGTCAGCCTTGTCCCGCAGCCTGGCTGTTTTACGAACATAGCCAGCAAAAAGCTGGCACATCTCTCCAAAATGTTTTTCTACATTGGTGACACTCTCCTGGATCCTTCTTGTCTGGTTGTCCCTGGAGACAGTGAAGGAATCCCAGCAGTAATTATGGTGGACAATACAATGCAATGTACAATATTATCAGGATTGTGATACAAAAAGCGACTATAATAAGTTAATTGTAGTAACTTTACCTTATGAGGCGCAATATTTGTTAAAGCCAGATTAATTATTTTCTTAATCTACACACATTATTCTACAGACTGAAGAGAACATCTTTGATTCTCACAGACAGATCTGCACAACTGTCACATAATCATTTTAAATATGTTTACTGTGTGATGCACAAATGAAAATGAGAATAATGATGTAAACATTACCATTCCCTCTGATTTCACAAATCAAATCGCAATTCCTGTCAAAATAATTGCAATTAGATATTTATTCAAAATCTTTCAAGCCTACTATTAACTACTAACCAGTAGTTCATCTGTTTCCTATTATTTGAATATGGCTCATCTGCCATATGTGTAACAGGTCACAAATAACCAAAACAACGTTCTTATTTCACAATTGTCAGGCAATCATAATAATAACGTTTATGTATGAGACAGTTTTGACAAAAAGACGCACATTAGATGATAACACGTTTACAGTTATTATTGTGAGCAAAGCCAGAAAAGCAGCAAATGCAGCTAGTTGACCTACATTTATCTATTTTGAATGTACGGATCACACTCGATCCTCGCTGCTCTTGCTATGTTCGTTTTTATAACGGGTACAAAACACGGCTCCACTGGCTTTAAGTGACATTAACACAGGCTCATGTTTGACTTGTTACCTCGCTCTTGCATCAGGTGTCCGACTCATCTTCGCAGAGATTAACTAAATGAAATGGCGGCAGCGCACGTCTACGTTTGTCCCTGTTTCACGCTAACTAACTATGCTAAAGGCTAGCACGCCAGTCTGCCGTTTCCATGGATTCTCCCTCCTCCTCCCTCTGCGCTTCCGCTTCAGCAATGCCTTCTGGGAAATGGAGTCGTTAAGCCCTCAGTTTACTTCTCTGGCGTGACAGTAAATAGACTTCTCTCAGAGATGGCAGTATCGTTTGATGACAGGAAACAGCTGACGGTAAGGCTGTATCATTTGTTTACACAGTTTAGAAGAAATATACACGCAAAAGGAAACAAAGTACAGACTTGTAGAACATCAAGTTAACCATTTTGTTTTTCACTGAAAACCTAGAGATAAAATCCGGAGACAACCTACTTTGTCTCCAGTTTTTGATTAATCAATTAAACCAGAACATTCCACGTTTTAGAAGTTTAAGGTCTGGAAAAAGTAAGGAAGTTTGCAGACAACAATGAAATTGAAATAATCATGATCACAAAATTCCTTATATCATTTGTGATTACCATTTTGACCTTAACTGAGAGCCATATATATCATTAACATGTTAATTATTTCCCTGAGTGTTTAAAAATGATATAGTACAAATAATAAGCATCAGCATGTCAATATATCAAGGCATTAGGTGACATTGTTTTTAAGTTTATAAACACAGATTATCTATTTCTGACACATTAAGTAAAACATGGTCACATAAAAGCAATCATGATATTTTTGTGATTAGGAGTCTCACATTGCATTTTACTGTTCTGTTTTTGATGGGAAATGTGTGACCCTAATTGGAAATTCATGGGTATTTACTTGGAATTTACATGTATATAAAATAAATATAGGGCCGCACGGTTGGTTTAGTGGTTAGTGCTGTTGTCTATGCAGCACCTGTGTTCATGACCCAGTTGAAACAAGGGTTTTCTCCAGGTTCCTCCCATGCAGAGTAGGGATGCACAATATTATCAGTATCTGCAGATATTGGCTTTAAAATGTATTATCGGATATTCGATAATACATTTTTTTTTTACATTTATCAATGAAGAAAATATTTATCTACATCTGCTGCGACATCAGTGTGAAAAATATTGTGTTCATTTCAATATGGAAGGGAGTAAACTTATATATATTGGTATCAGTATCGTTGTATGCATAGGCTGATTGGACACTCTAAATTGACCATAGGTGTGAGTGTGAGAGTGAATGGCTGTTTGTCTCTATGTTACCCTGTGATGGACTGAACTCTCCTCTCAGAGTGTCAGCTGGGATTGGCACCAGCGGCCCTCATATGGAGAATAAAGTGGTAGATAGTAGTGAATAAATAAGTAAAATTAACATTTGAAGTAAAGACCATTGTTTTCATCTTGTACAATCTTGGATTTTGCCACTTATTGTTATCTTACTTGATTTGATCTGACAAAATACAATATAAACCACCGATGAAATCTTTATGTTAGTACTGCTTAATACTTGTATTTTGTTTCATACTATTGGAGATATTTACCTCGTTTGCGAAATGAGGAAGTAAATACCGTTGCTGGATGAATCCAAATATTTGGCTTTGGTCTGGCTATTGCTTTTCTAATTCCCCAAACAGATCAAGGTACATTGCCTACATTGCAACAAAGACGCCTGCAAATAGTCACAGCTTCACTGTTTATGAACTGGTGCCAAGAGCAGACTCTGTGATCAGTGGAATGAATGGAGGCCTCATTGTAATTCCCTCCTCTGTGTTTGGGAATGCATGAATGTCACCAGCTGCCACGTCTGCTCCTCTGTGGAAAATGTCCAAAAACCTTAATTATCACGCTTAATCATCCATGGGATTGAAGCAGGGGAGATCCCACTGTAACAGATTGGCAATGTAAAACATGGCCATTGCATCTGTGTGTCTGGAATCCCAAGAGGATCTGTTTAATACTTTTTTGCCACAGCTGATGCAGGTATGGATTAATTGTTCGGAAAATAATTTTATAGGAAGATTGAGTTCAAGTAGGCACCTTTAGTGTAATTGTTGTTTATTAGGCTGTTATTCATTTCCTGGAAAACTCTTTAAATTTACTACTTTATCATATACACAAAAAAACAAACTTGGATTAATAACCTATAAAACATCATACTGTACATATATAAAACAAATGATAGCACTTTTATATTGTCTATTATATTGTGTATTATTATATTGTCCTTGTCTATTACGTCTGATTATGTTGTGTACATGGTTGTAAATATAAATGTTTCATTGCGGAGGTTACTGGACGATGACGCTGTAATAGTATCTTGATTCTTGAGAGTGATGAAATATTATTTTCGTGTGATTGCATGACTCAACCACATGATGGCGATCCACTTCCATTCATCAATTTGCCAGACGTTAGCCTTACTTTGCCTGGTTACTGGTTGATGTTTGTGAAATCTTCCCTCATACATAGGAGGAATATTTCACTTCCTGGTGCCTGTCCTTGCAATTTCAATCATGATAAGTTTATTTTACGTGAGACTTAGTAGCTCTAATCTAAGATTTGTAGTCCATAAAAATGTAATCGGCGCCTTTATAACTGACGTCCTGGAGGATCTTTGTGTGGTGAGAATGCTGAGTTGTTTACTCCTAAATATATTCATGAATGGTGGCATCCTTTTCGACTGTGCCTCTTAAAAACAGATGGAGTTGTTTTCCAAGTTTCATTTAGCAAGAAGAGAGCAGCACCAGTACCAGCAGCACTAGTCCTCTCTGTCTCTTTCATGCTTCTTCATGTCTCTCTCTCTCTCTCTCTCTCTCTCTCTCTCTCTCTCTCTCTCTCTCTCTCTCTCTCTCGCTGCCCCGCTGAGCCCTCTCGCTCAGTCCTCAGGTTCTTCTGTCTTTCGTCTTTCCTGAATCTTGTCCTCTGCAGCTCCACACTAGGACAGTGGGGAGATGTGTGGCCTGCTGGACAGATTGGGAGTGACATATGTCATACATGGGGGGGGGCGACTTAGTGGGGGCAACCACGTCTGTTTCCCACAGAATCCTTGTGTCTTCAGGTGCAAGTCCTGGTGTGAACACTCCAGACCTGAGGCTGTCCTCCCACATAGAGAAACACACACACACAGCTTCAGATTCCCTGTTATTAACAGTGGGAGTCTGGGGTCTGTGGGAGGTGTTTGCATGTTTGTGTGTGAGTGAGTGAGTGTTTGGGGAGGCTGAGGATTATGAACAGTGTGATATCTTGTTTGCCACTCGGTGCATAAAATGAAATTACAAGCCAAAAGTCGATATGTCATCATGCTGATTTTGGCTAACTCCGCTCTCCTTCCTTTAACAGCTACATGCCTCTGATTTGGCAGAGCGACACAACATTGCTCAGTTGCAGGAATTAACCCTGAAGTACCCAGTGGGAAATATCTCTTCTCTCTCTTTCTCTGTGTGTGATTCAAACTCAATTTTCAGTGCTCTAACTTTAAACTAGTCCGCAAATAATAATAATAAAAAGCCTTCAGATGCAATTAAATGCTCCTCTGGAGAGTATCAAAACAATAATAACACAAAAGACAAAAGTCCTGATCAGTTCGGCTTTTATGTTCAACCAAACTTGAAATGAAATTCACCTCTCTACTGTAGAGGTGAGCAAGATATATCGTCTGACATAATATCACAATTGTTGTTTCAAATATATGCAAATGGACATGATCTGTTATTTAAATGACTTTGCATAAATCACTGAAACTAAAAGTACAACTCCACACATTCCCTGAATGCGTGCAGCAGAAGCCAAACCTGCTGCAGCAAGTATCCTCGCTAGTGTCCTCCTCGTCCTCGACACCAGCCCCCGCAACAATTCTTTTGAAATTCTTTTGTTATTTGCTTTTGCTTGCACAGTTCACCTTTACAGTAGAGCATCTGGAAGTTCACCCACAGTTCGATGTTTCTTCACTGTAGTTCACTCCTTACATTTTTTTACTAAAGTTGAAAGAAAATATGAGTTGTTTTCCTCAAACATCGTGTCCATTGATGTAATCTGTAAGCAACAATTTGTGGCTCAAACTAGTCATCGTCACCATCGAACAACCTGGTGATGTTGTTTTGGCACCGCTGTGCATAAATGACATTTTCTGCAAATACATATTCCACCACTTCAAGTTCTGTGGTTGCTCTGCCAACCTTGATCAAAAGTCTTTTCACTGCAGTTAAGCGGGTGTTTGAAGGGCAAGCCAACACAGACACGGTCCAATGCTTTTATTGACCCAGTGAAAAACCTCCCCGTGTCTCCAGGGGTTTGGATCTCAGGTTAGAGTCTTTGTTGTCTGCGTTTATTAGTGTCTCCTTTTGCCATCTCTCTCTTTCTCCCCATATATCACCCGTACTCTTCCTCAGACACCTCCTTTTTCTAAATCCCTCACTCCCTGCCTGCTGCTCTTTGTCCCCCAGGAGCTGGTGAAGAAAATGTCACCAGATCAAATTAGTGGAAGCCTCCAACACTGCCTGTCTGCCTCTGTCTGTCTCTTCCATCGAGTGATAACGTCACTCACCGAAGTTTCTGGAAGTTTATTTGTGTCCAAACTTTATCTTCCCCAGGTATGACACTCTGGTGGGGAAGTGATTTTTGTTGAGGTATAGTTTTAAAAGTACATTGTGTAACTTTCGTTGCAGTAAGTATGGTTTATGTGTTATATAATATTATTATAATATTATATAATTATATAATTTGGAATTATGTGCTTTAATTTTCTTCTTTTTAAATTTCCTGCCATTTTTAAATGCTGATATATTCAAACATAATTCTAACTAAGTACTCCCAAGTAGGGCTGAACAATTAATCCAAATTTTATGCAATATATCTATATTTTGTGTTTCTAAATATCATTTTTGATGAATTACTGTCTCGATCTATAACCATCTTCATCATCATCTACCGACTGAAGAGAACATCTTTGTTCCTGACAGATGTGCACAAATATCACACAGTAATCATTTTATAATGTGTTTTTCAAATGAAAATGAGGATAATGATGTAAAAATGACCATTCCCTCTGTAAATGTAAAATGAGCACTAATAATAATAATATTAATAATTCATTTTATTTATAAACGCGTTACCAACTCTCAAGGACACTTTACAAAAACAAACAGCAATAAAAAACAAACAACAGGTACGACACAGTAAACAGATAATGGGGTGAAATCACAGAGTCGCTGTTTTGAACAGGTGAATTTTGAATCTGGATTTGAACGGGAAGAGAGTCAGAGTTGTGGATGTCTAGTGCGAGTGAGGACACAGTGAGGTGGATGAAGGAGAAGGATCTGAGGAAGCGGGACGAGAGATGCGGGGGGGCAGGTTGTGGATGGACTTGAAAGCACACAGGAGGATTTTTGAATTCTGAGACTAACCAAGAGCCAGTGGAGTTGTTGTAGGATGGGGTGGGGGGTGATGTGGTGGAAAGAGTGGGTTCTGGCGATGGTGCGGGCAGCTGAATTCTGGACCATTTGAAGTTTATGGAGGGATTTGTGAGGGAGACCAGCGAGGAGAGCGTTAGAGTAATCAATGCGGGAGGTGACAAGGCTGTGAACAAGGATTGAAGTATGGGGGGTAACGAATCATATCACAAACCACAATTGCTGTCAAAATAATTGCAAATAGATATTTATTCAAAATAGTTCATGAGTCATGATCGGAGGGGTTGCCGGTTCCCAGCCACGGGGACGACATCCACTGTACTCCTTGTGTCGGTCCCAAGCTCTGATGAATGAGTGGGTTGTGTCAGGAAGGGGCATCCGGTGTAAGGATCTCTGCCAAATCAAGTGTGACTGGTGTCACTTTATTGGCATTTTATTTGTCTGTCAAAAGAAGTCATTCACATTATTGGATGCACTTCACTCACTACAACCTCCATGATCCCACCGTTACTGTGCAAACAATTGAGATACTCAGAAAATGACACGTCCTCATTCAATATTTCTTGGGTTAGGTCCTAGCTTAGGTTAAAATAAAGACACAAATTACCTGATGGGGTGAGGAAGTGACAACTGGTGGTTTTATTTGGTAAATTGTGCCAAGAGGTAACTGAGACAACAACTAGCCTGGCATAAAAAAAGAAAACTACAACTTTTTATCCTCCAGTTACAGCAACAACACTGTGTTGATGGAGGTATATACTGAGCTATTTTAAATAGCTGGTAGCTGCAACGTCTTCTTTAATGTATAGAATGATGAGAACTCAACTTAGATTTAGTTTTTTCCAGATGCTTTCTTTAAAAATACATGATTCATACGTCACTATCATGATGTCATTGACTCTGCATTCCGGGAAGAAGCCTTGAACTCACACCCAGTTCTTTTTTTGCAGTGTCACCAACGCCACATCACTTATTCATAGCACATTTCATATTCATAGCCTTCTTTACTTTGGTGAGGCGCATCGGACATAGTGATCTCGCTCAGTCTGGCATTATTTACCTTAATGCATTTCAGTTGAAGGACAGGGAGTGTTGCCAGACCGCCATCTTTGCAAACAGATGACTTTAATGCATGTTAACCTTGGTGGCCATAAAAGGGTTCACGTTATTCCTCTTAAACCAAACACTGTCTATCAGAGTCCATCGGGGGTGAAACTGGAGCACTTCCAGGACTCCTCACATGCCCACCGCAAAAAGGCCTTAATTGAAAATGACTTCAGACTATTGAAAAAGAGGGAGAGGCTTGGTTGAGTGCACATTACTGGGTGTATTTAATAATGTGAAAGGGTGGAGAAAAGATTGTTTGTGTGGTCCATTTTTATTCCTCTGCACCAGCAACAGCTGCGGCCAAAGGCATTATGTGCTGCGGCGGGTTGTCCGTCTGACAAATCGTTTTGTCCGTCCTAATTCTGTGAAGGTGATATCTCAGGAACATGTTGGGAGAACTTCTTCAAATTTGACTCACTGATGAACTGATCAGATTTAGATTGTCACTGTGACCGTTTAAACGTGACCATCATCCATGTAATACTTTTTATTCAATTCCTTCATTACGTGTGTCTGGAGTGGACAGACGTGGGCATACATCTATTGTTCCAACTAAACTTGGCACAAAAGAAATTTGTGTTTGGTTAATTATTTCTATGTTGTAACGATTGCTTCTTGGCAAAAAGGTTGAAAGTTGAATGTTGAAAGTCTTGTTACTTCAGATTTGAATCGTCCAATCCAATAAATGACACCAGACAAGAGTCAATAGCAAGATTTGACTAGTTTTGCATGGTCACAACCCACATACTCAACTCTGCTGCTCAACCCACAAATGCATTTTCCCTCACAAATGTGGCACCATTTAAAATGGAAATAAACAAGCTTTCCAACAGAACAAGGTTTATTGCCAAGACGCGTTGTTACAAACACAAATGTCCTTACTTTTTGTGCCAGGTCAATATGGTAACTGAACTAAAGCTAACCGTCAGACATTGAAGTAAAGGAGTGCAAAGGAAAATGCAGTGAAATCGAAAGGATCACACAGAAGTCCATTTCCACGGTGCTCCATCACATCCAGATGAAAGTGGCCACCGTCCTGCTGCCATCAATATGCAAATGTTAAAAATGGCCCTTGAGTGTGGGGAGCAGTTCCCTCAAGTGCATTCATTACCCGGCGTTAGCATAATTGATTCCCAGTCCTGCCATAAAACTGGTCACTCCCCGCGCCGCTCACTCTGGAGGATCCTCTGGGGACGTCACGGGCTAACTTCAATCATAAATCATTAAAGGACACCACCAGCCAATGGACTGTGCCAGTGCCCAAGAGACCTGCGAGCAGCGAACAGTAATACTGTCAATGACGTCTTAATCATCGCTGTGACATATAAAGGTGCCTAAAGGCCGACATATCCTACATGCCACCTCTCTGTCCTCATTTCTTAACTCGGTGTCATAAAAATGCATGCGTGGCCTTTATATACAACATGTATTTTAGCATAGCATATGTCAGGGATTGAGTTTTGGATTTGTGCCAGAAATAATCCCAGTAATTAATTTTGTGGGTTTATAAAATCCCATGAATTATCCATAAAAGTAGCAGCTTATGACAACATATTTTATTAATTCTTGTTCTTTCGACGCCACAATCTAAGAAATTTGAAAGCAAAACCAACCGTGTGTGAGGACTTTGCTAAAGAAAAATGGTAGAACCAATGAGTATTCAGTGCAGTGTACCGCAGTCATGAGTTACTTTGGTAATTAAATGAACATCAGGGCTGCAGAGTAGTTACTGCAGAAGTCATGATAGCTATTAGCTGTAGCCGTATTTCTCTCAGCAGCATCCCCATTCAGAGCAGGTGTGTGGCTTATTAAGGCTCCTATTAGAGAAAGAGAGTCTGCGTGGTAAAACATTTTTTTTTTTCCCACTCACTCGATCCATCCAACCCTCCCTCCATCTGTCCATCCATCCAAACCCCGTCTTTACAGTCTAATTAAATTCATCAGGTTGTGCAGCGAAGGTTCCCAGCAGCTCAGAGAGGCAGGAAGAGAGTGAAAGGGACAGAGACACAGAGACACAGAGACACAGAGCGGGGAGTGAGGGGAGAAAAACAGCCGCACGTTCATGATGTATTGCCACCTAGCAAAATAAAACATATTCATAAAGAATATTCATTACCTCTACCAGCCATCCCACAGATGGCTGGAAAATTGGCTTTGTGTTGAGATGTGGATTCAGGCATGCATATTAATGGAAGACAGATGTAAACGCATATTCAGATTCTTTGGCTTTTCTTTTTTGTCATAGGCAAAATGATAATGCATTCACCCAGGAGAGGCTGCATCCAGGAAGCAATTCACCTCAACTGTGGTGGGGGTGGTATTGTTTTTGTTTTTGTCAGACTGGCAGTGTGTTTGTGTGTGTGTGTATACACTTGTATTTGTTACCTCTTTTGGACCTTTCCTGCCATGAACAGTGTCCTTGTCAGGTTAAGGGTATGGCTAGGCTTTCACTGGTGATGGTTAACCTTTAGTGCTCACATGGCACAGATCTGTGCCACAGGCACACCTTTGGTAAATTGTCGTGGGAATAATACACAACTCCTTACATGGACATCTTTAGTCTTTACAAAATACATTTTGTGTATGTGTTGTTGAGTGAAAGTTATGATTCATTTTAAATTGCGTATTTTTTTTAATCAGCGATAATTGTGCAAAATACAAGATAGACTTAGTTTTTCTTTTATTGATGGACTGTAATGATTTCAAATGAAAAACAATATTTTTCATCAGATTACCTATAGGTTGTGCTGGGTAAAAAGGATATAAGACACTCTATACTGCATATTCTTATAGCCTCTGTATACGTTTTAACATGGTAATGGAAAAAAGCAGCCTAAATGCTCTGGTTTCTAAGGGTTAAGGTTAGGGATAATGCTTTGTTTAGGTTTTCAATATGAATGGAAATCAATGCAGTGTCCTAAAAGGAATACCTGTGCAAACCTGTGTGTGTGTG
This sequence comes from Solea senegalensis, assembly GCF_019176455.1. NCBI lineage: Eukaryota > Metazoa > Chordata > Actinopteri > Pleuronectiformes > Soleidae > Solea > Solea senegalensis. The sequence goes on along the minus strand of NC_058039.1, from coordinate 7,769,410 downwards.
TGTGGGAAACTGCGATCTGGTGTGTACATACAGTTTTTATAAAAAAGTGAATATTTGAATAAGAAACACTTCATTTCTGACTGAGATTATTCCCAAGTCTTTTCTCATTGGACTTTTACTCTGAGATTATCTTTAGTGCCCTCTCTTTAAACCCCGTCTGCAGTTGCTGGCCCGTTGCCATCACCTTTCTATTGCCCATATTGCTACCACTAGAGAGCAGTAGCACTCTCTCAGCCTCCTTCAAGGCCACAGAGCAAAAACTATTCCATCTTAGCCAAGATGACTGCATTAATTAGATACTGGACATGTGTAAAAGTCCAGTATTTAATTATACACTGCAGCAGAGTACAGACTCTGTCATCATGCTCAATGTTGGGACAGTCAGAAGAACTGCTATGACTGCAGGTTCTTCAACTAAAGACATCCCAAAAGACTGAAAGGTGATTTTAATAACTTTTTAATGCAGGCGTATTTTCATCATTTTTATTACATCACTATAATAGAGAACTTTGTCACCGGGCATGAAACCATTCCTCTAACTGCCTCTATAGCCACTGGTCCTATAACCAACTCGAGAGATTCTTCCTACATTCATCTCCTGGATCTCATCTCCATGTTACAGCCTATATATGTCACACTGAGAATAGAGGAGGTTTTTTTTTTTAAATAGAAATGGCCTCATAAATCCTCAGTCATGTAACTGCACACTGCTCAATTGGAATAAAACCTTCTTTGTGTAAGTGTACGCCAATATGGAAAATTAAAGTCAGTTAATAAAAAGCAGCGCTAAATCAATGGGAGCCATAAAAGATACGGGCCGATATTAAAATGTGGGGTGCATGCGGGGCAATAGTGGCATTAACATGCTGGGCCTGAATTATCATGTTAATTTAATATCCAGTCTTCAAATGAAGCAGAAAGCCCAATAAAGGTCAATTAAGCAACTAGCCTCCGATCTCCATTTAGAGTTTTATGGCCTCATCTAAATCATGGCGCTGATGCATCCAAGGGGCCCACTGGCTGCCAAAGACCTCGGGGACCCACAGAGGGTACAAGCTTTTAAGATCTAAGTACATGAAGCTGGTCAGTTTGCACTGGGACAGCTCTGTGACTGTAGCCCATAATAACTGTACTTTGAATTATTGATGATATTCTTGCTGCACACAAGAACGCGTACGACGTTTTTTGTGCGTGCAGCTGTCGCCATCAAGGCTACGATGCCTCCAACGTGAAGTGCGGAGGCCAACGTGGATTTTAAATGAGGCTGGTGCATGTTTTTGGTCGTAGAGAGCAACATAAAGTAGGTGCACAGTCAGCACCATAGCCTGGTGAACGCACAATTATTGTTTTTTAAAATACAATTGCAATTTGATTTGAAACAGTACAATTAGTAAATCACAAAGGCTAACTTCTATGTCTTCTATGCAAATTACAAAATGTAACTCCCTCTCCCTCTCTCTTTTCATATACATATGTATATACGTATATATATACACATATGTATATACATATACATATACATATGTATATATATATATATATACATATGTATATCACATTTGAAAATTCATTGATAACAATAATTATATCTTAGCATTAAAAATATAATTCAGGTTAAAGAGCTTCCATAAACTGGTGTATTAACCATTACAGAAATGTAAAAAAGTATATTTGATGTAATTACCAATGCTGTTAATTTAGGGCATAACAATAGATTTATTTATTTTGCATCATAAACATGTTTTTCATTGTGAAGTACACGTCATTCCATATCAATACAAACACTTTGGCGTTGAAATTCGGTGAAATATCATCATGAATGTCTAAATTGTGCTCTTTTTTTCTCTAGACGACCCCCTCATGACCAGATTAGACGCTTATTGGCCCCCAGGTCATTTGACTTTGACGCCTCTGATCTTGTAAGTATATAAACTGACTTTATGTCTAACCTGTGTAGAGGCATTTCATTTTGTTGTTTGGAAAAATAGCCTCTAACTTGTGCTAATCCTTAAGGTTTCTTACATTATATTAATGTCTGTATGTTTGTCTCTTGTGGATAAACCCCTCATGGTTTTTTTATGGGATATAATTATTGATTAAGTCAACCTTCTGACCAGAAAACCCTGCTTGCATGTCAAACGTTCAGCTGAAATAATGACAACTCACCGTCCCTCCGCACAGTTAAGTGTGGTCATTGGAGTTTAAAATTGATGTCCACTGACATGATAGTGAATGAACAGTCAAAGGAATGATGAATGATTCTCATGCAAGCGCGGACGCATCGACCACTTATTGACGTCGCCCTAGAAGACTGCTGCATTGACGCGGCTTTACGGAGATCCATGGTCTCATAAATAAATCACTCTGAGCGAGGTAGAACTACTCTGCCAAGGTTCACAGCCAATAAACAAGAGAAGTAGCACAAAAAATTAGGCCCAGAAGAATATTTATGTGCTGTCAAGTGTCAACATTCTGCCAGATATGATTGAAGTGAGGTTATAAGATATTATCAGTACTGTAATGTAACAAAGTACAAATACTTTGTACTACAGAATTTATGTATCTGTACTTTACTTTGTTGTTTATATTTCTAGCCACTTTTACTTTTACTTTTACTCCGCTACTTTTCCTCTAACTATCTTTGTTACTCGTTACTACCAAACAAAATCAGAAGAGTTGGCATTATGGTCTGTATTTATATAGAGCTTTTCTAGCTCAAGGTCACACATAGATGAGCATTGAACCCAAAACCTTCCAGTTGAAAGACAACTCGCCCCTACCACTGAGTCACCATGGCCCAATCCTAACTCCTCACTTTTACTTCTAAAATTGCAGTACATTTTATATCAGAAAAAGGACTTTTAATACTTAAGTACAGAAAATGTCCTATATTTTAAGACTTTCACTAAATAATATTATAAAAGGTGATTCTACCAAAGTCATTTTCTGGTGAGACACCTGCACATTTACTCAAGTGTCCCTTTAAGGTACTTTATACAAGACTGGATATTATCCATAATACTATATGAAATGTGCCTCCTGAGTTCTTTACTGTAAAAACTGTGACGTGGTAAGAGCCCGCAATTTGATTGATATTATTTACTATTGTTATATGATTATTGATATCAGATTTCACAAATCCACGACTGTAACACGCCGTCTTAGCATGTAACAGCTGTTTGTGATGCACACATGGCTCGTGCATCTTTAAATACACTCTCTGTCTGTAAAACTCCCCCATGCAAAATTCATAGTATGCAACAATTCTGCTAAATGTTATGGTGGGAAGTGAGTATCCTTGCTTCGTTCCACATGCCACACATCTGGATAGTGTCTGAGCACATTACATGAGTGAATGGGTTAGCGACCCAGATTCTTTAATGAGATTTTAGGTGTCTAAAAAAATAGAGCTGCACTTTTTTTTACCACTGACAATTACGTAAACATCAAATCATACATTGTGAAGTAACAGTTCAGATGGATTGCTACGGTTTGATGACATTTTCTCCCGTTTGCATGACAGTGCAGTGAAACACCGCGGCCCCTGCCTGAACGATTAAAGTCCTGCTCTCTCTTAAGCATGTTTCTGTATTAATTAGGTGGAAAATAGACTTGGGCCTTTGTTTACCACAAGAAATAAGATATCAGATATTCTAGCATGCCCAGAGAACACACACACAGCCTGTGCTGTCTGAACATGCCTGTGAAGCCGTGCTGTGCTGAAGGCAATCTGTCTCTCCCACCCATAACGACCATCTGTCATTAGTGCAGATCAATGGAGATGATAGATGGGGCGGACTTGCTGTGCTGACAGAAGCACTGAGACAGGAGTCCAGGGCCGACCGTGGTGATGGTGCGTGGTTCTGACCCAGCAGGCAAAAGCCCTGATGTTAATTTTGTACCCATGCTGACGTTTGGTTAATATGAGCAGCTTTTGGATGATGTAGAAAGCTACTGACTGCCATGTGGAGATTCAGATACATTTTAGTCACTCGTGTGAGTGTTACATTATGTTTTAGAGCTCTCAACCATGTGTCTTTACTTCTGTGCCAGGACTGTTTTAAATTCTCTCAGAATAACCGATTTCCCTCAGCATCCGATCCGGTTATTCAGAGCATGTCGTATGGAGTCGTCTGGAGATGAGCTGGCAGTTAAATGTGCCGAGAATGGACTTTTACACATCTTAAACCATGACATCCCAATAACCAGCACAAACCAGTCTGCATCCACCGGGTGGAATCAAGATGACTAGAAATGATTTGATGGAGCCCATTTCATGCTTTTGAGATTGGAAAGTCCTGGGCCTGTTCAAATCCCTGGGGTTTTAGACCAGAGCATTAGAGGATTTTCAACACAAGTCATTCTTAACACAGTGGAGTAGACAAAATGAGGGTCTTTTCTCCAATTTTAGGGACCAAAATTGAATTGTGATGTAACTGCAGCTCTCCTGTGGGATTTATCCTTCATCTGTGCTCCCTCACCACCATGAATTCACTTTCTTTTGTCAGCTTATGCTGTAATATTGAGCTGTGTGTGACTGCATAGTCTTTGTTTTGGTATTTTGATACAAGACATTGAATTTAATTGTGAACAAAACACATTTGCTGAATTAAATGGAATATATATAGATGTATAGATATATACATAAACCATGTCTGATTACTTCCCCTCATGCAGATTACTCTAATAAAAGAGTCACACAATAGCACAGAACCCACACAGACGGTGAACTAGTAGGACCTCATCCAAACACACACACTCTCCTCTCCTATACACCCGGGCAGTGGGGATTGGTTCGGAAAAACAGCACCTGCTCCTCCATTTGAAAACTATTTAGGGAGGCATCAAACTCTATCAGGGCAGGTCTGATTGCGGTCGCCTCTTCACAGTCCTCCAATCACTCAGTGAGTCAATTAGCCCCCTGCCCCTGCACACACACTCCCAGACAGACACACACACACACACACACACACACACACACACAGTATACACAACGGACTCTCATTCTCCTCCACCCGCTGTGGATTCAGCCAGGGGAATGAGAGTCCATCGGCAGCCTCCCAACAACACCTGAGGCCCCACCACCCAGCCCCGGCACCCCTCCCTCCTACGACAGTCAGCTAATAGCGGTGCTCCAAGGGCACCCGAACCACAATGGCATTCAATTCACCCCCATTGTACCCCTTTTACCAAACATCAGCAGATGATAGAAAGAGAAAGGGCTTGAAACAGCGAGGGAAAGTATGAAATAAGCGATGCAACAACAGGGGCCGTGCGTGCACTCACCTCTGTGATCATTTACTTAGTTTGGCGCATTGAGAATGTGATTGTGCTCTCGACTGTGCATGTGGTGGTGTCGGTCCTTGTCTTTGCAAGTATCGGGGGGGGGGGCTGTTTGCACGCTTGCAGGCGCGCTTCCCTTTGCATCCACCGTCACCTGTTTGTATGTGTGTTGAGCCTCTGTTTCATCGAGTCATTGGGTTAGCGGGCAGTGCTCTCTCACAATCGCTTATTTATTCAGGGCCTTTTGAAATAATCGAGTTGACACATCTGTCAGATGGTGAGAGGAGGAATGCTAAAAGGTCACCGGGTGAGGTACCAGCTGCTCCCACACCAAACCTTTCCTGCCTCCAAATAGCACAGTCATTACACCACAACAGATGGGACTCTTGCCTTTCATTTCTGCCTCACGCACAAGTGTACACACAAATGTGGCAAACAGCCATCACACTTATCCACACGCGCACGCGTATGCACAGAGGTGCAGTCACACCAGACACTTGTCACCGACAAGACGGGCAAACAGGCAGAGACATGCGCCACGCACACACACTTGCTCTCACCTGTCCGCGTCTGATTTCCATGTACAGGGTCAGTATCAGCTGTCTACAGGGAACGTCAGTCCCTCATAGTCGGACCACAACAAAAGGACAAGCGTAGTCACACTAAGGACAAGAGGAGCGAGAGATTTTCTTTGTGCACGTTTCCTCTGCTTGTATCGTTCAGCCTCCTTTATTTTTTTTGTCTCTGAGCATTTGTTTAATGATAAAACTGAACAATTTAGCCACCGGGAAAGTGATGTATAATTCAGACCTGGTGAAATGTGATACAACACAATCTTTAATGGACTTATATCATGGGCCAGTTTTGTTGGGTGGAAAAAGTGCTTGGCATTGTGAAACCCAAAGAAAACCTCGAGGCCTTGCTTGAAGTGGTGCCTTTGATGGAGCTCTGTAGATTCAAGTTTGCCTGAATAGGAGTTTTTTTTTCTGATGACTGTATAAGAAAAATCCATTTCCTTCCCCGAGCAGTGGAGGCATACTATTTCAGACCTGCTTCTTCAAATACACTTCAAAGGTCATTGATTACCCAATCCAGCTGATGTCAATGTATCTTGTGTGTACATCATCAGATCTTATTGAACACTTTGATATTGTTTGCTCTTTCAATTTGGAATGAGTGTCACGAGAGGGCCTTTCTGCTACTTCACAAAAGGCAAGTCTTCTTCAGAAACATGTAATTGTGCTGCAGCAAACCTTATAGTCGTTTGTTGCATTTGCCAGCTCTACTATTGTTCCAGTTAATGAGCTTAAAGGAACCCAGGGCTATGCTGCAGAGAGCGGGGCTACAATAATGTGCTACAGTACAATGCAAAGCTTGCTCTATGCAAATGTGTTGAAGCAAAGAGTAAGGAAAGTCGTGTAGAATTCATTAGTAATTAATGATTACGCTATGTATAGTGTACAAAAACAGCACCAAAGGCACGTTAAGGATAAGTCTGTTTTGCTTTGTTAGGTTTCATATGAGGTTGAAATATATTATGTGTTTCTTAAATTCAGTTATATTCTATGAGATGACCACACAGCATTGCAACGACAGAATGTATTTCCCCTACATAGACGTTCAGTCCACAGTGTGCGGTCAGCTACACAGTAGTGGCCAATAAGACGCATTAAAAGAGCAATTATTCAATAAATGCACAGTTTGTATATACAGTAGCTATTGATCTTTACAGTCTGCTAAATGGAAAATGTTATTGTTATTTAGATGTGTGTCCTGCAGCGGGTTGAAAGATTACACTTCCACCTCCACTTTGTTTGTGCACACCTTGGTGTAGTAAAATGTGGAAACCTCTCAGGCTGGACATCTACGACGCCGTTAACGGAGCGTAATGCATATTTTATCACTGACATTTATGGGCTTATCTGTAAAATGGAAGTAGCAGGTATACAAGGAATGTCCTGTTCTACTCTTAATGCCTGTCACATCAGCAGTCTGCGCTGTCATGCACAACACATCTATCCTCACGCCAATACGTCATGAATTGTAGTTTCGAAATCAGTTTCAACATTAATTTGTAGCTCCTTGCAGAGCTGTGGTATGCTAATATCCTATAATAATAATAATTCTGCAACATTTGAATATTGTATGTTGTTAACCAGGGTCACAGGGTGGTGGTCCCCGTGTGTACGATCTTCTCCGGTTTCCTCCCACAGTCCAAAAACATGCAGATTTGGGAATGATGTAGCCCTGTTATGGACTGTCCAGGGTGTACCCCGCCTGTGACCCTCATGTGGGGGATAAAGTGGTAGAAAATGGATGGATGGATTATACACAAATTAAAATCTAAGCCTCTAATGTCGAGTTAAACGTGGCTTAATGATATCAAACAAACATTGGCAGGCCAACAGTGACAGACGTGCTTTCGCCACGATGACAGTGAGTGACTCTTCTTTGTTGTTTTCGTCGCTGCAAAGTTCTTGCGTCGCGCCCATATGTGACCCATTAACATAACTATCACAAACACTCACGGTGAGAGACTTCATCGCATGTACTCACTGATGCCTTCAAGCTCTTCTCTGTCCACACACACCAAGCTGCATGTGTCAGGACGACTGTGTGTGTGTGTGTGTGATCAATGTGATTTGACAGATGACAGCGTGCTACTTGTGTATGTGTGTGTGTGTGCGCACTGTTTGCTCTTCTGTCTTAATGGGCAGCTGCCATTATTAATAACCATTAATCTTATAGTCAGTGTATTAGGATTTCCATTTGCCTCCAGTGTGTGTGTGTTTGTATGTACATACTATATGTGTACACTGGTGTGATTGATGTTCCTAACCACCCCCCCCCCCAAGCATCCTGTCAGATTTAATGCCCCTTACTCCCTTTGGCCCTGGCCCCCTTAAGCACAGTAAGCATAAAGCAGTTGATTCTCTTTATGACTCCTTCACTCCTTTGGTGGATTTACTGTCATTGTTATGTATTAGCTGGTAGTGGAATGTGGTGGGTGATAATGTTGGACACGCAGGTCACAGGGAAGGAAAAATGCTTCAATGATTCCAGTTAAACTGGCAGCTTTAATGCAGTCAACAGAGAAGTGGAGAGGATTCAATTAAAACGTGTTCTTTGTGGAATTTGTTTTTTTTGTGGTTGAAGCTATGATGACACATTTAAAAACAGCCTCAATGATAACGGATTCTTTTGAATTAGTTGGCTTCACTTAACACATTTAAGTTTCATATTTGTCATGGGTGTGTATGTTCCTTAACCTTTAGTGCTCACGTGGCACACTGTCGGTAAATAATACACAACTCCATATATGGACATCCTGTGTGTGTGTGTGTGTGTGTGTGTGTTTATAGGTTACATCTTCAGGTTTTCTTGTGTTATGTGTTGTTGAGTAAAAGTTAAGATTAATTTCAAATCACTTTTTTTAGAGCGATAATTGTGCAAAAGTCACACATATAACATAGTAATGGAAAATAGGAGCCTATTTACTCTGTGTTCTAAGGGTTAAAGGTCCAGCATGTAACATTACATGATTTAGTTGCACCACACCAAGCTTTGTACTTGTATAGGCAAGGACCTCACTTTATGAAGGTGGCCATTTGAAAGCAGGTGCTAACTATGCAGATGCAGAACTACTCTGGTATGCAAAGGCCACCCTGGTTCCTTGACACGCCTCGGACGGGGAGTGAGTGTCCTCTGAGTCTCTCTGAGATGTCACTAATTCTTACACACTGGGCTGTTCCACCATTGTCTTGTCTTCAGCAAAAGTAGCTGTAGACAGCAGCTTTTTTTTTTTAGCTTAGCTTAGCATAAAGACTGAGAACAGAAGGACGCAGTAAAAGCCTGACTCTGTCTGAGGGAAAATCTGGCTGCATGAGAAAAGCTCATGCATGTGTTACTTCTTGTCAATCCATATATAAAAATTTGAACTGCAGCTGAGAATCTGTCAGCACAGAGGCCAGAAATAACTGGTCCTGGCTAAGAAAATGTCTAGGACATTGAACCATTATTTTAACACATTGTTTCTGTGCCATGAGGAAATGGCACAGAAACGAACCAATTTCACAATTCCCTTTAACAAAGGGTTAAAAGCAATCTTTGTTGTTGCAGCGACTTTTTCTTTTTGAAATGTTTTGGCATGCTCTACTATTTTTCGTCAAAAGACATTCTGGGAAATACAGGAACTTATGAAATCAAAGTGGATGAGACAGGTTGAGGGGAAAATTGTTTGCAAACACTTCGCATATCTCAAAACACCTCTCAGAGTGCACAACACAAATGGATACATAATAAAAATAACTCTCTCTACGAGCGCAAATTCATGCTGTCGGGAAATGCTAATGGGGCAGAAAGATTAGAGCCGTAAAGGATGACGCTTACATTTATTTTTAAAATGAAGGTGAGCCGTTTAAATGCCATAAATGCTTTGATATATAATAGACACACACACATCAGTGAATAAGCAAAGGCATAAACATCTCGGAGAGGGCACACTGTTGTGCTGCTGCTCCTCAATCGTTACTCCTTTTTATTTTAAGATAATTATCTTTCCGTTGTTTTGCTGCATCTGATAAAGTCTCCTCTAACCTGATTACTTCTGCGCTTTAAGGGATTTAAACTGTTGAGCTCTGGGACGAGTTGTGAGGCAATTATGTCTGAAGGATGTTGTTATTGGCGATCACTCAGTCTCGCTCTGATATACTATGACAGATATTAAAGAGCATGATGCCTTCAGCCGTGTGTGTTGATCAGCGCTGCTTAAAGTTTTTGTGCTGCAGTCTTTAGTCCGTCACCACTTGGCCTGCACGTATGTGCCGACATTTTAAATGTCTAAAGGACATTCAAAATGTCTCTCTATAATGCTCTCTATCATGCTCATCTCTTGTAGGTCTGTCACTACTGTTCTGCTCACCCTTTCTTTCTCCCTGTCCATCTGTAAGTCAAGACTGTGGCAATAATCCTCTCTAATAGCAGATGACAGCTCCACATAACTCCTGACATTAGCTTTTAGCCATCACGTCCCGACGGCAGATTTGTCGGCCAGTCACAGTAACAGTGATGGTCTCCTTTGCTCTCCGTCTGTCTGTCTGTCTGTCTGTCTTTCTCTCTCCTGACCAGAGAGAGATCTGTGGATCTACTTATTACAGTACGGACCATGGTGCTTCATCACACTCCGCTTCCTATCACACAAATCTTTGAGAAACCCGTGACTTAAGTTGTCTTTGCATGACAGTTTTAAACATAAAATGAGAGATGTGGTTACATTGCAAACAAAAAAGCAGGTGTTGGATACTTTTGAGAGGTTTTCAACTGGGATGTGGGAATCGAACCTACGTCTTGGAGTGGAATATTGCTTATTGTATGTGGTTTAATTAGAGAACACATTTACATGTGAAATAAAAACAGTTTATAATCTTTTGTTTTAGAGAAGAAACAGCTGTGGTAAGTGCATTGACTGTCCAGCGTTCAGGAGTGAGGCTCCTTTTTTGTGTGAGGCTCTGATTCAATGACCTGTTAAAGTTGAAGAAATAATTAATTACAGATTCATTTACTTCAATCCAAGTAACTTTGGTTAATTAACACTCTGAAGAAAATAAATCTAAAATAAATTCCCCGGATCACCTGCAAACACGCGTTAATTGATAGTAACTGTCTTGCAGAGTATGTCCGGTGATCCTGAGGCTTAGTGGTGCATTTAGATCTGTCAGTGAAGCTCCAACTGGGGGATGAGGCATGTGGAAAGACATAGTGGGGTGTGTGTGTGTGTGTGTGTGTGTGTGTGGGGTTGCCATATGGCTGCTGACAAGGAGAGGGGCAAAGCTGACAGGGCCTAGGGAACAGAGATGGCAGGCGGGAGGAAAGAGGAAATCACGATGGAAGGACAACATGCTCCCCTTCTGCTGAGGCAGAAAGCAGCAGCGACCTGTGTGTGTATGCTCGCGTGTGTGTCTGTGTGTGTGTGTGTGTGTGTGTGTGTGTGCCATTGACTGACAATGCTGCTGATTGAATCCAACGTGGAATCCTGTGTCCTGACAGCGCTGATGCCACAAGTCTGGACATGGCCCGGAGTGTGTGAGTGACTGAGATGCAGAGAAAGCAGAGAGAAGAGTATTATCCGTCTCAGTCTCGTGTGTGTGTGTGTGTGTGTGTGTGTGTGTGTGTGTGTGTGAGAGAGAGAGAGTATGTGTGCGCACATGTACAAGTGTGTAAAAGTCTTATTGTATGTGTGGCCCAGCGTGGGTGTCAGCCAGTCAGCCAGTCAGGGTCCTGGGTGTGCCTGAGGAGTCTCTGTACCAGCTGGGTAAGCCAGGTGCTTGGTTGCCCCCTCACGCCCCCTGGCCCTCCCATTACTGCTGCCCTCCAGGTCCACTCAGTCAACTGCCACTTGCTACCAGATCAATATTAGCTCACACCAAGAGGACATGTCATTCCACCACTGAGGGGTCAGACAACCAATTGTTAGGCAGCATCAGGTACAAACCAGGTTGGGGAAATGATCGTGTGTCAGAATGTGTCACATTTCTCTGCTGCACGAGACTTGTGCATGTTTACGAATGAACAAATTGTAGAAATTACATTTTATGCAGACTTAAAACTGCAGTGTTACAGTGCACTAGTAAAGCAAACAGGTAGTGTCCAAGTGTGCATGAAAAGTTCAGTTCATAAGGTAATTCTCCTGCTCAAAACACCCAGTCAGTGCTCCCTCAGTCAGGTCTGATAGTTTTGCTCGACAGAGCCATTTTTCAGATGGACAATTCATGTTACGTTGTTTCTGTTCCGCAAAACCAAACCGAGGCAGAATAATAACATCAGCAACATTTTTGGGAAAGCTTCACTGTCTTTCAACCAGAGAGAAAAGTGATGTCCTTTCTTGTTTGACATAATGTGACAGTTAGTGCTCCACACAGGTGCAGACACCGACAAGTGCAACTGCAGCATTGCATTAATTGATTAGCAAACCCACAGCAGCCAAATATGCACAATCCATAATAATAACGGTACCGTCTAACTGAGAGCATCTTGGCTGCAGAAACACTTTTGCTGACAAATCTCCAAGGACACAGATGAGTTGAATGCTGAATGTGCACATCACCACTGCTCGCCTTTTGTACATGAGCATTAATTCCAGCACCAACATTGTTTTCATTTCTGCTTAAGTAGTGGCACAAAAGTGATAAGTAGGTAATGACATCTAATTAGCGATGTCCCAAAAACATATCAACAACAATCAACCGCGTTCCATAATGTCTCTGAACATCTGCGTGGATGCTGAGCATTTCATCAGTGCATTTTGAATGATGGCCTGTTTTAATGCGGCATCAAACTCCTAATAGCTGCTTTGTACCTTTTCACGTGCTGGTTCACTTTAGAGCCACCTAATTCAAAACAAGGATTCTCAATTATGCAACGTTCCATTTACATATGCTAATTAGGACCATATTAATTATCTTGAAATTGGGTAATTAGACAATCTCAATTAAGGCATTGTTCATTACACTAAATGCACAGGAAAGGTGTTTGAAGTTTTTTCCCTCCACGCCTTTATGCTTCCATGTCTCTCTGTGTGTGTGTGTGAGAGTGTGTGTGTGTGTTACAACTGGGCTGCCTGCCACATCTGAATCAAGCCTCGGCGGTGTATTTAATAATTTAAGCATCCCATCTCATACAAGGGATGCACCCACAGCTTTCATCGTTACCAAGCATATGGTTCTGTAATGAACCTGCTTGCTTGTAAAATAGTGTTGCCAGTACAGAGGAGAACAGAAGAGACAACAGCCAGCCCTTTTTTTCTTTTTAGCCACTCGAGGTAGCGACAGCGGCAGCAGTGGCCAATGCATTATACAGTACGAGCTTGTTGCTAAGACGGTGCTGGAAAGGCCAAACATTAGGAGAAATATTGATAGTGACATAAGATGTCAAAGGCATCATTTTCCGCCCAAAACAAACTGTTTACCTGCGGGAAAAGGAGAATGAAATGCTCTAAAGTGACTCACGGCTGCGATGTGCATGCACAGCCAAACGAAACGCGTTATCACTGTTGGCGTCTTTTGTAAACTGCATGATGCTCTTTAATTCCATCACTTTGGACTGTATGGGATTAGAGTTGCATTGTTTTAGATGCCCCGTGTGTCGAGAAGCAATGGGGGGAATCTGAATCCAGCTCGAGATCTGAGAGTGCTCACTTCCTGGTACAGAGCCTGAGGCATTTTGGGATGCGAGGTGTCTCTCTCCCCTTCTTCCTCCTCTCTCGTCTTTCTCTCCTTCGTGCGTATGTATGTTTTAGTCTCAGGCGCCGAGAGGCAGGGCGATATCATCCTCGGGGTGCTGAGGAAAGATGATGAATGTTGTTCTGCCCTTCAACTGTTCTTGAATTGAAACTTACCCCGCTATCACTTTATGACAGAGCGAGACGTTGTCATGCAGTGATTCAGATTAACACATGTTATACAAGGTCAAAGGCTTAAATACAGCAACCTTTTATTCCCTTATGGAGTGTGTGTACAGATAGAATAATGATTTTTTTAAAAAAGCAAGCGTTGACTGACTTTCAGGGTTGTTATTACATCACAGCATCTCACCTTTTTCCCTCTCCAACATGCTGGGAGTTAAAATGATGTGATGAGCAAAACGTGCACACTGACTGTTGACATGAAGATAACAGTCAGTGTTCGTTTAACCTGTGTCCTGCCGAGAGTCTTGACATTTTTTGCCCCAATGTCACAACAGCTACTTAAGTAGCCCTCTGACATTTGGTCCAAGTGCCCCTTGTCCGTCCAAATGTCCCTCTGAACAGCCAGAGTGCTCTCCAGGTCGTCCCAGATGTTCCCATGTTTAGCACAAGAGATACTCTGCTCTGCCCTCTTTAGCTTTTTAAGAAAGTGGGGTCCTTCTGCTTTATGGCATCCTGCCATTTGAACAGCCTGTTTATTATGTGTCATTTACATTATCCATATTTGTGTGTGTGTGTGGGCAATTCCTGTCGCCATACATGTTTGGTTTATAGATGGAATAGCAACTGCATATAAAGGCTGATTTACTGCTGTAGTTCCTCATAAAATGTGCTGTTTTGTAACCATTGACTCTCAGGATCCATACATACAAGTTTAACGGCTCAGTCAATAATTGCTGCCACAACTTTTACAGATATATTTTTTTTCAGAATAATAATAATAATAATAATAAAAAATACATTGACAAGTGAGCACACTGCCAAGTCACACTTGTCGAAAATCAATTTCAATACCCCAATAACCAACTGTCAGCAAGATTACAACAGGTTTTGGGTGAGTGGAGGCAGAGAGCCTTTGTCCTCATGATTGATCTGATTTCTCTATTCCACTAGGGGGAGCTGTGGTATATACCATCAGAGGGCTCATATTTGGCATGAGTGCCAGAGAAATGTCATAACATTATACTCGAACTCATGAAAATAACATAACATAACATAACATAACATAACATAACATAAACATAACATAACATAACATAACATAACATAACATAACATAACATAACATAACATAACATAACATAACATAACATAACATAACATAAACATAAACATAAACATAACATTGTGAGATTCACTTTTGATGATAATAAGTTTAAAGTACACTGTGTTTATCTTACATGAAGTAAATAGTGAAGGACACAGCTCGGGCTGTGTTCTTCTGTGCAGAAATCTTTTCTTTCTTTTTCCTGTCCTGTAATTGCTGTTTCTGTACAGCCGTCCAGTGAGGACACACCACTGTTTACCTCTTGATCCATGGACTTAACAATAGCAGAGGGGAAAAGATGGAGAAAGAGAACTCGGCGGTAACATTTGTCAGTGGCAGTCTGTCGTTCGCCTGATTGACTTCATGGAGAAAAACGCCGAGACTTCACAGGAGCAATGCTTGAGTGCCTCTGATCTTCATTTTCCACTGCCCCGTTATTTTTCCTTTTCTCCCTGCCTCCCTCGCTTTCTCTCTGCCTATCTTGTCTCTCTCGTTCTATTGGACTCACATCTTTCCATCACTCTAACCTTTCATTATGACAAGACAAAGCTTTAATCTCTCACGAGCCATTTCCCCTTGTGACAGGCAGAGAAAGCATTGACGGCCATGACACGTGCACGCACACACACGCCTATATGCACACACAGGAGGTGTGTTCATCTGATGCAGGTATGCCCACGATGAATCAAGGCAAAGTGACACTTTGCGACAAAGGAAGAAATAGAGAGAGGACAGGAGCGATAAAGAGAAGGTGGCTACAAAGACATACGCAGCACTCAAGAAACCACAGCTACTTTTATTTTGTGTTTTCATTGAAAAAAACAAAAGAAAAACATTTTAAAACTCCTTTATTCAACCTCATTATTCTGTCCCTCGTCTCTCCCAAGACACTACAGTCGTATGAGGAGCATGAGCGAGAAATAAAGGCAGAAAAAGACAGCGCGGGTGTTGATGTGAACGATGAAGCCGTTTTTTTCAAAGTCCCGGTGGATACTTAAACTGGTTAAGTTCAAAGTCTGTTAACAGCAGTGTGATCTGTCGGTGTACGAAGGATACATGTGCATGTACATCAAACATCAAACAATAAGCGGACATCCAAACATTGTGTGTGTGTGTGTGTGTGTGTCCCCTTACTTTGCATAGCGGCCTAGCCACACTTCATAGGGACTTCATAATCACACCCCCTGCTGAGGTGACAGCCTGATTGGATATCTGAGGGAGGCACACGCATGAATTTACATACTAATTGACAAATATGTCCCCCCCTCCCCCCACGCATGCACACACACACACACACACACACGCACCATTTTTCTTTTGTCTCTTCCCCTGCCATTCAATAAATGAATGTCATGCCTGCATGGTGCACAGTGATTTGGCTCCTCTGTGTAACTGTGCACTATAAATCAAGCATCCTTCTGTGATCTGACTCCTGCTTCAAAGAATTTATCGATGCAAACGAGACCCATGTATGACGAGGGAAGAATTCTAGAGAAGAAATGTGGCTGAATGTTTGAGGGTCATTATCAGAGCAAGGCCTCGTTGAATTTGAGTGAAAGGAAAGGACGGATGAGAGACATGCAAACAGTGTGATTTGAGAGGAAGAGGAAAGAGAAGAAAAAAAAGCTTTTTTATTGTGATGAGCTAAGAGATAAAAGTAAAGAACACGCTGGGAATGCATGCAGTTGGCAAAACAAGCCACTCCTGAGAGTTGACACTACAGACGCCACAGAGCTGCAGCGACTCAAGCAGATGTCTACATCGTAATTCTCCTACGCCAGTGGAGGGATGCACAGGGAGCATGCATTACATTACATCTGGGCAAAAATGCACAGCTCTGTCTCTTTACTGTGACCCGCACTCGTGCGCAATCACAGCTATGACAAGTTGTCTACATGTCCGCAAACGCTGAGCGCCTCTTCACTCGTCCTCCAAACACGCACGTTTTCCTTACACCCATCCATAGACTCTGCTTTGAATGGAAGTCTATGGGAAAAAGTGTCTATTTTTATTTGATTTATAACGTCAGTTTACATTTTCCTGAAGCGTTAATGGTCTCAGTTTAGATGAAATGAGTGTGATAATAATGATAATATTACATTATATTTGTGAGCGCCTTTCTGACACGATGAGAAGATAAATCCAACACACAGAAGTTAAGATTAAATCAAACAGACAAATTAAGAAAGTTAAAGGTACAAAGTTAAGATGAAATAAAATGGACAAGATCAACACAGTAGATGGAGGTTAAAAATTAATAAGAATAAGAATTTAAAATGCAGAATACTGAAAAAGATGGCTGAGGTGAAGGGGAGGGGAGGGGTCATGATGGGTAAGCTAATCTGAAAAATTATGTTTTTAGTTTTTAGTTTTATCTTTCTACAGGAACCAATTTTAGAGTCTAATTCTTCTGTGTGACATCACGGCCGCGTTTTCTTTTAATCCCGTTGCTATAGAGCTGCCTGTTCACGTTAACCTGAGCTGAGCGAAGACCTCATGGCATCAACTGACCCGATTGTTCTTGTGAGAATTGCGTCCAAAACATCCTACAGTGTGATACAAGCAGGATGCTGCAGCGTCTTCGGAGCCCGTCGTGTCATGAAATGAAGACGCGGAATGGCGTAGAGAGGGGAGCGAAGGAAAGAGGGGGAGAGGGAGCTTGAGAGTGCAATATAGGGGAGATTTAATTATTTTTAACCAGAGGCAGTTGGATTAAAAAAAAAGGCTGCAGACTTAATGACTTAATTTAGACATTTAATTAGTTGAGCACATATCTCTCTGGCTTCTGCCCTGTGTAATCTGTGATGGAGTTGGTTGTGAATGGCGTCAGACCTGTCTCTCTCTCTCTCACCCTCTCCCACTCTTTGCCTGTCTCTCTCTTCATTTTTCTTTTCCTTTATCTCCCTCTGTCTCTCTCTTCTTGGACCACATAAATAATTCCCATTGCCTCCCTGGGCATGCACGGAGCAATAGAAATGAAATATGTATGGATACACGCCATGGTGCTTTTGAAAAGAACTATTTCAAAGGTAGCGAGGTCTGCTGAAATCTTCATGAGTGCCTCCTCTCTCTCTCTCTCTCTCTCTCTCCCTCCTTTCTCCCCGCCAGACAGAATGGATTCTTTGCATGGCTGCATCGGCTCTGCAGCCCCAATAAATAAACTGCAAAGAAACATTAGAGTGTGCTCCCAAAGATTCAAATGCATTTCCAGTTATGAGGAGAAATAAATACTCTGAAAGCCGCACCTGCGTACATGATAATAAATATCACATGGTCCAGTATTTCAGACGAGCGTGACACAGTGCAGACTTTCAGTGCATAAAAACAGAAAGTATAAAAATGTCAAGCGCAACTGTTGCAGCAGAAAAATAACAGAGAATAAAAAAAATAGGAGAATGTACTGAGAACAACAGAGGAAAGCACACGAGGATACAGAGCCTGAGAACTTAACATTAAGGAACTCCTTTAAGTGCAAAGACATTTTACACTTCAGTATTTCATTTCATTTGTCAGTCGTGTATTAAAACAATGCATCAGACCTCTCATAGTTCCTTTTACAATTGAACTTCATTGTCACCCATTGTTGTGATTTCCCAATAATCTAAAGATAAGTACAGTTTTCCTGTGCAATGTAATGTACAATTAGAAATAATAGTTGCTCCTCTGTTGACTACTAAAAGTGGTTTAGAGAAACTGGATAACTGTTAAGAACCTTTTTGTTTGTCCATTTAAATTGCCCTCATAAATATAGATGATATGAATATTTATCACGAGGAGCAGAATTGATGGAGGAATCCACCAGTAAGTCTCATGTGATAATGGAATTGAAATAATAATATATATATATATATATATATTTTTTTTTTAAATTTCATTCTCCACATTCTCATCCTTTAACACAGGGGTGTAAAACGTAAGGCCCGTGGGCCAGAACAGGCCCACCAGTGGGTCCAATCCGGCCGGCAGGATGAATTTGTTGAAGGTTTCACATAATAATGTGAAATACTCTATTTTTCTGTTCTGGATACGTGTGGCTAAATGTTATTATGCTTGTTAATATTATGCTTAAGTTTACCATTTAATGGTATTTATCTCAAGAAATTTGCGGTTGCTCGTAATTTGTTAAATGTAAAACAAAGGAAAACATTTGGAGCTATTGTTGTGTGCTATTATTTGATGGGTCCGGCCCATTTGAGGTCAAATTGTGCTGTATGTGGCCACTGAACTATAAATGAGTTTGACACCCCTGCAATTCCCCTGCAACCTACAATTCCTTCATACGAAGCCACTCTGTACTCAGTACCTCATCTCCCCGCACTAACCCCCTCTCTCCTCATGTACCTCCTACTCTTCCTTCAGTCTCTGGGGAGTGACAAGGACTGGCGTGAACCTCCGTGTCACCTCCCCCGCCGGCTTCTTTTTTTTTTTTTACAGCCTTGTTATTTATTTTCTTCGCTTTATCGCAAAAGGTAGAGGAATGTTTTATTGAATAGGACACTTCATAATGGGATCAAAAAAAATGTCGCATGATGGCGTGGTAGTTTCTCTCTGTTCTGTCGCAGAGTGCCGTGTCCTTGAACCTCAAAAGAAAAGGAGGACAGAGAGAAAGCGACAGATGTAAACATACTGATTCTGTTTTTCCCACTGTACAAATGCCTTCGTCTGACAGCAAAATGTCTCCCTTTAAGCTAAAAAAGAAATTGCGGGTGTATGGTATAATTCAAAAGGTATTTTTCCTGTGCAGATAGCAGGCTGGAAGATGTGGATGGATTGGGTGAGCTTGTGTTGCTGGTGTTTGGTGTGTGAAGAGAATGCTAAACACTCCTTGGGTCATCGGGGGGGCCGGCAAAAGCATGTTGAATTTTAATGGTGGCCTCCGACTTGGCTGCAGGTAATGCTGCAGGGGGCCAACATCCTATCCACACTGCTGAGAGGGAACATGAAGCCTGTGTGTGTGTGTGTGTTAGCGCTCAGCTCCCAAGGATAAAAAAACTATTGTTATTGTTGTTATATTGTTATCAACTCCTTGTTTTCTTGTGTTGTACACTTATTGCACTCTCAAGTAACAGGCTGCTGTCTTCCAGCATTGACTGCATTAAGCATCACACTTACAATTTAATCGAGCTAAGGCCATAGTCTGACTAAGCGAGACAATCGGACAACTTGCAGAATCCGAGTTTCTCCTCGCAGAAGAGAAAATCGATTTATTGGCTGTGTACGTCTGACTCCACCTCCATAGGTGGCGCTGTATCTCTCTGTAAGCTAGTGCGTATTGACCTTTACGACCAGAGACCAGGGAGGAAATTTTAGTGCTCGCACAGAACACTAAGTCGGACTCCAGTCTGACTAAGTGTATACATGCAAGAGTAATCGGACTATGAATCGCATTATCCAGGTATGTTAGTCCGACTAAGACTAGCTCGATTTTAGTCGGACTAATATGTTTAAATGACATTAAGAAAAACTAATTATTGTCTACTTTTAACATGCATGTAAATGAGTGTATCTTATAGTAGATGCCAGTAGCTGCCACAGAGCCATCATTGCTATCATTGTTTAAATGAGGACAGAATTCAAGGTGTGTTGATAAAACAAAATAATATACATAAATGTTTATTATAATGTATATAATTATAGATGCTATCATACAAATTGTTTGAATTCTTAATGAATCCCTCATGAATAAATATTTTCTTAATCACTTGTTGCTAATGAGTTGTGTGGCATCTCATGTAGAGTTTCGGTTCACCTTAGGAGCAGTGGTTCATTTTTTTTTTCTCTTAAAGGTGTTCTATATAAATGACCGTTGGACCAAAAGGCCAAATTAGTTTCTTCTAAGAATGATTAGGATCCCTAAAGGGCCACTTCAGCAATTTACTGTTGCAGATAGTGCCAAAGGACTCACAGGAGACTTACTAATGAATAGTCAAAATCAATGCAGCAGAGGTGAAGTTATTCTGACTTTCAGTCCCTAATTTGTGTCATGGCTGAAGAAACCTGGATCCTTTCATTTCCATATAGTGTCTTTAATTAGGGGGGGCTCTGCCGGGTAAACACCCACATCTTTCAAGCTCTAATCCACCAATTAAATCTTAAGCTGAGCTCATGTCAATATAACCCTATATGGCTGAGGCTGTTTTATTTGACATTAAGCTTCTTCTTTAAACTTTAAACTCTGATTTGCACAGGCTTAAAAGTAGGTGAAGTCAGCTCAACTGATTTTCGTATGCAAACAGCAAAATTGATTTGATTTATCAATTTCATAGCCCATTTATGGCACAGCAACATCCATGGTTGCATTATTTTTTCACTAATTAGAATTAAATGTTATTCCCTCTAGATCTATCAAACAGCCGAGTTTGACTGGTATCTGATCTGTTCGGTGCCCGACTTACAAACATTTTACAGTTTTTTTGTGTCTGTACAGACACGGCAAACAATCACGAGCCGCGAGACGACTCTGATGAGTCCTGCAGTCTTGAATACCACCCTGAACTGCAATGGTTTGAAGAAACCCAAACTCACTCCTGAAGTTTTATTGCTTGCATTCCCACATGACAACAATCTGCTGAAGATATTTCTTTTTGCTGAGGTATTTTCAAGAAAATGAAATCAGCAATGGCAGAAATGAGTCTTTCAGAGGTTGCACCGTGGCGGCGCTTCTTGGAAATAAGGCTCTTTGTTGATGGCTCCCCATGTAGTATGACTACTGTCATTTCAGCAGATAGATTGTTTTCATTAGTACAAGCCATAGATATTTTTTTTTGAGTCTTCAAATATAACTACCCCACTTTTATTAAGTCCTATCAGGATATTTAGGACACATCCTAGTCTAAATGACGTTTACTGCAGCCCAGTTCTACAAGGCACAGTACAGTGGATGATAATAAAAAGTTTTCCCTTTTCGCAGTGTTGAATTGTTCAATCGATATACCTTACCCAACTTTTCAAACTGTATTTCTAGCTCTCCCATCATTCCTCCCTATAGACAAAATCTCTCTCCACTCTCCAACTTTCAATCCACACTTTACCTGCCTCCCTGCACAAAAACCTGAATTAATCTTCCCCTCATCTCTGTGTGTGTGTCTGTGTGTGTGTGTGTGTCCTACGTGTGAGTGTACTTTCACATTTGTATCGAGCAGCTCCCGGGGGGTTTTGTGTATACGCGAGTGTGCGTGTGTGTGCGCGTGCGTCTCCTCCTCTCCACATTAGGAATTCACCAGCTCGACATGATACTGTTCCCCTGCCTGGAGCTCCGTGGCTCCAGGAGGGGGTTTGTGTTTGCATAGCAGAGGCTGCGCTCTCACTCATGTAGACCCCCACGGGGACTTTTCTTTGACACTCTCAGACCTTTGAACTCGCTGTGACATCAAGCGTCAGGTCACTTGTGTACAACCTTGGCACAAAGAGAACTTGCACTAATTGGCCCACATGCACCTGAGAGACAATTGGGACATCAAAGTGCTTCACCGCCCAGTTTGATAACAGCTTCGATGGGGTGACTTTGAGGCTGTAGATATGTGTTTACCCACTGATGAGTGGCTGCACGTACGCTGTTCACTGTGCTTTGCTGGTTGTGTGATCTTGATGAGAAATGACTTAGTTTGTCTCTGTCATATTGTAATAAATCCTACTTTAATCATCCTCCATGAATGTTTGCGATAAAGCGTCAGGAATACAACATTGGTACAACATTGTCCACATAACTGCATACTTCTGCTCTCCATTTCTATTACGTGATAACAATGTCTAAAGCTTTTAACCCGGTGCACCCTTGGTAAATTTGCAGTGGGAATGATACACAACTCCTTATATGGACATCCTGGGTGTGTGTGTTTATAGTTCACATATTCAGGCTTTAAAAAAAAAAATCACTTTTTTCATCTTCTTCTTTGTTGTTGGGTCAAAGTTATGATTCATTTTATATCAAATTTTTAGTAGTCATTTAAAGTCGCAATAATTGTGCAGAAATCACAAAATTGACAAACTTTGAACTTCCAAATTTCACAAATTCAATCGGATTTTAAACATTTTCAGTACTTTTTGCTCCTGTGTTTTTATATAGCTGGTGAAAATACTTAAAAAATCAGATTGTCTAGGTTGTGCTGAAAATAAGCATATAAGACACTCTATATTGCACATTCTTATACCCTCTGTATATACTGTACGTTTAAACATAGATGGAAAAAATGGTTAAATATGCAACACAACAATGATGTGTAAACAAACGCAAAAAAAGAAAAAAAGAGTGAAAAATCAGTTTAGCTCAGAGCGTCGAGTAGCCTTGGATCTTATTTTGCCTTTCAGACTTATGGATGTCCGCTGTGTCTTTGTGTGACCCTTCATCTCCTGGAAGTAGGACAGGTGGCGAGTACTGGAGGGCCTGGAGGGCCCTGTCAACCCCATACAGTCCAGCAGCTGATCACAGAGAAAGAGAAGGAGAGTGAGAGGACGGGTGGAGGTGGAGACAAAAGAGTTCAGAGAATAGAAAGTAAGGAGTGGAAAAGTGAAAGATGTGGCGAAAAAACAAACAGCACCATGCCCATGTCCAAGTCCGAACGAGCTCTACCTGCTGTCATAGCTTCAACAGGAGGCTACTTCCCCTCTTGATTTCAACAGGCGTAGCAAAGCGATTGGTTTCGCTCCAGTATAATGGCCAGCTATGAATGCTGAGTGTGACTGCGGGGGACCATTAGGACCACAATGGCCAACAAGACACTAAGCACTCCCCAGAGGTCTAAGAGGCCCTTTCATGCCTGTCCTGGGGCTGGGAGGGTGGCTCGGAGCTGGTGGCCAGCTGGTCCTTTGGCCCGCATGCAGCCCAATGACATCAGCGTTCCCCGGGCTCGCTTTGAGCTGTGGGCCATGAGGAGACACGGGGGTAGAAGGGCTGTGGTCACACACTCACACAGACGCACAGTGGCACCTGTTTTTGGCATTAACCAGATCAGTGTGAGATGGTCCTGATGCTGCAGCCCCTTCTCCTTCCCATAGACCACATTTAAAAATTGATGTTTTCTGATGAGCTAACCAGAAAGTAAGAATATACTAAAGCTGGTTGCATAAAAAAAACCCTCATATTTTATGAAATTGTTATAGTGAACATTTTCTTGAGGAGTAAATG
Source organism: Solea senegalensis (assembly GCF_019176455.1). Taxonomy (NCBI): domain Eukaryota; kingdom Metazoa; phylum Chordata; class Actinopteri; order Pleuronectiformes; family Soleidae; genus Solea; species Solea senegalensis. The sequence continues at coordinate 7,745,497 of NC_058039.1, read as the reverse complement.
GTTTCATCAGCCAGTTTCAGCTCCTCTTCAATACCACAATGTTGTGTTTGTAAATTTCTATTTTGAAGAAAATAGACGACGAAACACGCCCCATATGAGAAGACATCAGTGTGACTGACAGCTGACATCATCCAGTAGTTAGCCAGGTTACAGGTGCAGCTGCAAAACCTCAACATGGCACCGGTCAAATCTGGTTAACATTTGCTCCTGTCCTTTAGTTTAGTTTCATTTCTTAATTTAAAAAAAAAAAGAAAAAAAAGACATTGGTAAAAATGCACAGATTCAAAACAATGGATTCAAAAAGTGACTTTTAATAGAAATTGAATGCTGGTCCACTGGTTATCTTTACGACACCATATGGGGAGTCATTTTCACGATGCAAATGTTGTCACTCCCAGTTCAAGCCTTTTTGGAAAGATGCCCTGACTGTTGTGTCTTCCTCCCTCTCCGCTCCTAAATAGCCTGTTACTGCAGGCGGAAAACTTGTTTTGTCGACCGCCTGTTTGAAAGGCAACCGTAATAAAAGGCTTTTCTTTCTTTGCCAGGCGGTGGCAATTTCATAGTCTTTTCAGAGCTGAAAGAAGGGCGAGAGAAAGAAAAACTTTCACTAATTGATGTGGTAGCAGAAATTCAGCCACCATTTCAGTCAGCCACCATGAAAAGCCTATTAAGGAATGTTTTGTCAATTGCTTCTGCTCACATCCATGCGCCGTGGCTCTTTTTAGAGGAACTCATTTGTGTGTTATTTATTTCCTCTGCTGGCATGTTTTGCTGGCACTGCACACAATGACAAATTAAAGCTTTAGTTTCATGGCAATGACATGGAAGGTCTCAAGCTTTAATGTGGGCTTTGAAAGGACGCCAGGAAAGTCAACACTTGATAGGTCGTCCTTGCTTCGCCGGCTCAATTTGGTGTCAGCGCATTAAAACGTCTTTTGAGTTCTGACTGCAATCAAGGTTTTTGCAGGACTAATTAGAAAATGTAATGATTCAAAAACAAAAGCGGAGTGATCTGACTCAAACAGCCAGCACAGTGCAATTCATTTGTGCTTGCAGTCAGGTCTAAATAAAACTAGTAATCTGTAAAAGAAATTAAAATATTCTAAAGTAAGATAAATAAAGCGATGCATATCGAAATGTGTGAATAACACTGCATAGAAACAGAACACTGTGTTTTACACAATGGCTTTTCATACAAGTGCATGTGACAAGTTGCCTCATTTTTGCCCATTCACATGCAAATCTGGTTGAAGGAAGAAAGAAGTTGTCAAAAAACGTGTCTCTGGTGTTTCGGCTCTGACTAAGCACAGTGGAGATCAGCAGTTTACTTGAAATACTATCTCATTCATCAGGCTCAGACTTGTCAGAATTAAACGTGATGATATATCTTCAGTTTCTACAACTGCTGCATCCTGACAAGTATTACTTAACCCCGGCATTCTGTTGGAAGGAGCGTTTGGATTTTCCCTTTGAGCCTGCCTTTTTGCTTTTGTCTCTCCATCCTCCTCAAAATACCTCCCATACATATTTTCCTTGCAACACAAATGATATCTTGCTCCTCTCAGACATTAAAAAAATGGTTTTGAAGGGGTTGAATATGCAAAATGGCTGCACACCGCACTGTGTTTTTCGGGGGTAACTTTGGTTGAATTGCACTTGTGATGGCGACGTTTAATCAAAATATTTCCACGCTTTCAGTCTGCATGTCAGAGAAAGCCTCAACAGAGAGAACCATCACAGAGCGGTCAGCTAATGTCAAGGTACATCAATTTTATGAACTGTCACCCACACACACACACACACACCCTCAACTTTGCTGCAACTCATGCGTTAAATGGCTCTTATAGACAGAAGAGAATGCCTTTGTGCAAAAAGAAATGGAAGGGAGCGAATGAGGTTAAGATGACTCCTACATCTGTTTGTCCTGTCTCTCTATTTCTCTCACTTCTCTTCATCTCCTCTTAAAACACAGCATGTGAGGGGAATTTATTTTCATATCACACTATGGAAACCACTCTATTTATAGTTGCTTTTATAAGACAGTTGTCGCGGTTGCTCTCTTTTCTTCAAAACTATCTGAGGCGTATTCATGTTACACTGACTCCTAAGTGATGACAGAAAGATGAACAAAAAAACACATTGAGACATGTGGCAAATTATTTCTATATCTTTATATTTTATGTGTAAAATATGGCGCCACCATGAGGCTGCTGAAAAGGGAATATTTTCTTTTTTCTTTTCATTAGAAACAGGTCGAACAGAGAGGAGGCTGCAGTGACAGATGTTCAGCTCAGCTTAACAGGGGCTGCAGTAACACACGCCTGCAAAGACGCACACTGTACAAACACACAAGGGTTTCAAAGCCCACACACACACACACACACACACACACACACACATACTGTACATACAACCCTCCTACACAAAAAACACACACACTGCACCCTGAACAATCCCCCACTATACCCACACAGACACACAACATGCTCTCTCTCTCTCACACACACACACACACACACACACACACACACACACACACACACACACACACACACACAAGAAAATGACTTTGAACTTGGTGTCAGGCGACTTCAATGCAGCGGGGAGCAAAAAGGGTCACAAATCTCTTTGAGAGGTGAGATGAGGTCCAGCTTCTCCTCTGCTGTCTGTCTCCACACTGATGTGCTGATGACTGATGGGGGTGTCACGGTCAGCGGGCAGTCCACCATAAGGCTCTTATTGTGATGGGGCCAAACAGTTAAATAGACTTAAAAATCCTGAAAACATGTGTTAATCATGGGTAAATCTCAATATTTAACAGCGGTGTTTGGTGGTGGAAAAGCAGCAATTCTTCGTCTGTGGTGTAAGCTTCCACTTCAGAATGAGCTGCTCGAAACATAGCGGTACAAAATAGCAGCCTCCATAAAGCAAGACACTTTGCTCATGTATAAAAAGCTTGTTCTAAGGCTTCTAAAGCAAATGATTGTAATTTTAAATCTATACACTCAATACAAAACATAATTATGGGTAGTATTTTGAATATACGCAACTAGCACCGTGCTACTCTAAATGTCACACACTGGACCTTTAAATCTCTGTCCGATGTCATAATGAAATGATTTCTGTGCATAATACGCTTGAGTTTAATGCCATGGTGCTATAGAAGTCATTCTGTAAAATGACACCTCCTAATGATGAAAGATGCCACTTCCTCATGCGGTGATGACACAGTAACGGGAGTTTTTTTCAAGACCTGACTATAAATTTACAAAGATTTTTAATTAAAGCACCATCATAAACAAAAACACAATTAAATAAATGAGGACTTAATTGATTTTGAGTATGAGAAGTTAGGGGGTTTCATTCCAGGCTTGGTTAGTAGGACTGGCGCCGCCGCCAAGATGTTTAATCATGTCAAATAAATTGCGGCAGACAAGCCTGTATCTAATCTATTAATAGGCCCACGTCATTACATTGTGATTTGCATCTGGAAAGGATCCAACTGTGGATGAACTCCTCTTGATCTGAGGGGAAATTCTGTGTGAAAGCCTTATCTTGTGCAGTATAGTTTTGTATTACCTGCCACGGGAGGGAAAAGTGATTTAGAGAGAAAAGAGGAAAAGAAATAACAGACTTTTCCCTAATGCATTGTCTATTTTAAGAGTGGCGTTCAAACGAAACCCACTTTGTGTCTGCGGAACCGTGAGCATGCAAACAACTGATTTCACAGCACAATGTTGTCGAATAAAAACACAGGGCTGAAGATTAGCGGGGCAAAACAAAGGGTGCGCCAATGAGAAGTGAGCATGTGTTCGTTGGTAACCCCTGGAACACACACACACACACACACACGCACACACTGATTAATTTTATTCTTGATTCACTGTGAGGCATCCTTCTGCTAATTAGCTTAGGCATGGTTTTGCATATTGTATTTATTTAATGTCTTCATGGGCTGCACCAGTAGAAGGTGTTATTTTGTTATTTGGAATGAGAGAGGGGCCATTTCTTGACATGGTTTACCCACAAAGGAGTGCATGTACTGGGGCTGATTGCTGTTACTATGCAAACGCTTTCTTTTTGTGCCAAATGTAAAACAGATCATGTTTACAGTTCTTCTCTTTCATGTTCAGATTAATTTCAACTAGGACATTTTTTTTTTATTTTTTTTTATTTTGTTAAAATCAGTATTATTGTAAAGACAAGAAATGGCGTGATTCTTTGAAACTGTTCAGAAGAAGACGGAGCATTTTTTTTGTTGTGGATATGGAAAATCGTTCCTTGAAAGTTATCACTTTCTGGTTGAAGTTGAGAGTTTTGCAGAATCAAGCAAAGACACTTTGAAGTGATTGGGCATCCAGCTGAGTGTGGTCGAAAAACACACTCTATATGTATTGAGTCTTAAAGTGGGGGACAACTCTTGTGCTGTTCTCTTTCCTCTCAGATTGCAAAGTCTAGACACAGAATCCCTGTTTGGGTCTTTACGTTGCATCTGTGAGTACTTGTGTTTGCTTGTGTGTATAGTTTTGGTTTTCACCCGTGCAACATACAGTGTGTGTTAGCAGGACTGTGGACTTTTAGGACACGTCCAGACGGAAACGATCTTTTTTCTTTGCCGTTTTCAAAACGTTCCCCCCGTAGAGACGGCATTGTTTCAGGAAATATCTCCGTCCGCGAAGAACCCCCTGAGGCGACTGAAAACGCTGTGGTACATATGGCAGCGCTGACGGTTGCGCTGGAACGTTACACCAAAAAACAGAGAAGAAGACGTCGTAAACATCAAGACAGAGCCGGGAATATGACGTCATCGTTTTCCTAAAGTATCGTATCTGCTGTCGACGCGGGAAAGCGAGGCCGGAGATTTGAGATTTTCCCACTTGGAAAGGCGTTTTCAAAAAATACCGTTTAGAAGTGTGCGTATTCACCTAAACTAATGTGCATAGATGTTCATCAACGTCTACATCATGAGGACATTGAGTCGTCTCTGTGCAACGTCCATGTTTCCAGCCATGCTCACATCCGACAGCAAGCAAGCAACAGATGGGACGTCGTGGTGCTGTGGCAGATTTGGTCCGGCCATGTTTGCTCGGAAGTAATTGTGTTTTAACCTGGAGAGAAACTGAATATTACAGCCACGCAGGCAAACAAATTATAGTCACCTCACTGGCCGGCAGATGACTTTATTTGTCTCGTGTCCAGATGGAGTTTGAGGAGAAGAAATTGGCCGGTGATGCTGCACGGGCTTGAAGCACTTGTGCATGTATGTGCCTGCGCGTCCGACTGTTTGCTTGTCCGTCTGTTTGTCCGTCTTTCTACTCTCCTCTACCTGTTTACATCCTCAGCAGATGCTCGTCTGCCTCCTCATACATCAGCCTGTCTGTTTTTGTATCGCAGCAGATGTTTCAGCGCGGCGGGTCTTTATAGCAGAAAAACGCAGCGCGGGGAACAAAGAAACTGTTCAAGGGGATTAGAGCGTCCACCTATTCACCTTCGCTTTGTGTCACAGATTGTGTTTTGACGCAAAACACAGCCCTGAGGGACAGGAATACGCACTGAAGATTTGTATAGTTTCATGATAAGTGTTCATTAGCGTGAACTTTAACAAAAAAAAACCTGCCACGCTGATCGCTCTACAAATTAAGTCACTTCCTTTTTTTTTTCTACTTCACATCATCTCCTTGATTTTCTCCACTCGCTGTTTATATAAAACATTCTTGAATGAAGCGTTCATTCACTGTCAGTTCCTGCGCCATGTGCCAACTGTGTGCATTAGAAAATCCCCTGCAATCTTTGTTTTGGCTAGTGTACGGCGGCAAGTGATTACCCAGAGTGCTTTGGGAAGTTAATGTTCATGGTCTGCACAGCGGGGGAGCTTAGGAGTGATGACAGAGGAAGTGCCTGAGGGTGAGCATCTCTTCGCTGCCATCTCACTTTCACTGTTTCTGACAACACGTTTACCCCAACAGATGGCTCCAGTGCTCACACAGAGACACTGTGAGGCTCTGAGGAGCTGTGTGGGCTGACATAAGAAAAACCATATCAGCCACAATCAGAAAACCAACTTGTGTGAGTTCATTTAAGATGGACGTAAAGGTTCAGTCTGCTTATTTTTTAAGTAAAAGTCATTTTCTTTACGTTTTACAATGAAATAATGTTATTGGTACAAGGTACAAGTGCATAGATCATTAGGTATGGGAAGAATGATATAAAAGATTGGTCCCAAACTGAAACTCATTCAGTCAATGATCCTTGAAGTGTTCAGACTTTGGCTTTACCACTGAAATGCAGGATGGAACATTACAATTGGAGCAAACACACGCTGGATTAATCCAATACAGCACCTTCTACAGTCACATGTGTCAATCACTCTTGGATGACGAAGAAGCTACTGGCTGAACTCTTCTCTGATGCCATGAGACTATATTATTATATATTGTTGAATTAGTAAGGAGGCGATCAATGATGTTGAAATACATCAAATTGAAGTTATTACTAAAAAGCATCTTTGTGAGAGACTGCGATCACACAAGGTGACAGATTTCAGTGGTGTGGATGATTGAGTGTGTGTGTGTGTGTGTGTGTGTGGGCAGCAGCGAGGTGAATGTCGCACCCATCAAAGTGCACAGGTAATGATGCACTGTAGCAAGCATCACTACAAGGCGATAACCTGGCTGTCCACTTACCTGCCCACACACACACACACAGAATCCCTCGGGCTGCTTTTCACACGGCATCCTTTCACAGGGTCCAGTGGAGCGTGCTGGTGTGACTTTTCTCTCAGGCTCTGCTGACAGAGTCCGCTGTTGCAGAGACAAAGTAAGAAAAAGAGATGGTGATGTTAAAGGTTAGGGCTGCACGTGTATGAGCTTTGGCAGAAAAATAATCACCCCTTGGCATTTAAAGTACTTCCAACCTCCTTTTTATATAAAGTAGAAAGTTTTACTATTAAAACGGTACTAAATTCTTGACTGAGTTTACTTGATATACATGCTCATTTTCATGCATGTTAAACGTCAGTAATTAGTCATTAATTTGTTTATCTTAATATCATGTAAGCATGTTAGTCTGACTAAAATAAAGCTAGTCTTAGTCGGACTAACATACCTGGATAATGCAATTCATAGTCTGATTATTCTTGCATGTATATGTTTAGTTGGACTGGAGTCGCATCAAAATCTCCTCTCTGGTCTTTGACCCAAAAGTAGTAGGAGACGACGTATAAACTGCAGTATTGTTGCTGGAAATCATACGGCAGCGGCGTCTTTCTTCAGTCACGCTCCATCGAATTTGTCTCATGATTAATATGTACAGCAGGTACGAGACACGTTCACCGTTTGTTTTTCTGTGACGCAAAAGTCAACAGGAAGCTGATTCAATACGCACTAGCTTATAGAGAGACACAAGTGAGATGTACACGGCCAATAAACCAATTTTCTCCTTCGCATGTATATACTCGGACTCTGCAGGTTGTCCGATTCCCCGTCATGTGCATACATGTTTTCAATATATGTGTTACTCTAAATAATTATATAAGATCATGAGAATTGAATTGTGTTGAAATGCCGTTATATAAACACTATTTAGATTGTGAGAAAAGACCAAACATTATTCTGAGTTTGCAGATACTAAAATATTAGCATTCCCTCCCCCCCATCATCACAAAAGAGTCAAGGAGGCTACAGTATGAATTAATACATTTTAATACAAATTCTATTACTTCAGACTGAAATCAGTTTTCCTTGACTAGGCTAAAAAAAATAATAAAAAAAATAACAAAAGAGGAAAACGTATGCATTGTGTGTGTGTTCTAAAGCGCATGGTGGAAAGAAAGAAAAAGAAAGGAGTGTGACGTACAACACAGCGAGTGAACATTTGTACTGAATTACTTCTTTAATCCTACTCCAATCTCCTGTGCCCTCACGCTGTGCCTGGCTATCAGAGGGTCAGAGGGACCTCGACTTATCAGGCCTTTTATTCTAAGTGCATTTTTCTTCATGATTATTACCTTCTGTGGGTGAATTATTCACATGTGCATGGTTCTCTACGCAGTGGGGCTGCTTTACCTTGTACCTGTAAGGTACACATAAAAAACAGATTCATTGAGCTGCAGGTGAAGTGATTTTATTGACGCTGATTTATTTATTTTTTTTCCCTGTTTAGTTTCATAAATATATGCTTTCGAGATAATGTACGAGAAAATATGTGCGCTGATAAATATCGCAGTATTTCTGTGTGCATTAAGTGCCTGGCGGTTTTCATTTCAACCATAAGGCAGTTTCTTTTTTTTTATACTGTGGTCAAATTCATGTTGTATTTGCCTCCTGACTTCTGCTTCCAGCATAACTAAGTGGGGCTCTGTGTTGGTTAACTGGGCTGAAAACATTCCCTATTAAGGTAAACAAGATTGTACTTTCTCCTATCTCCCGTATGCCTCTGCCCCTAAACAAATTAAGACGCTCATTTGCATAAGCGAGATGGATGAGATAGGAGGAAAATACTTTTCTCTCTGGAAACACAGTGCACTGTGAGATGGAGTAGGTATCTCAGATGAGATGTCGCAGCCTATTAGAGTGGCCATGCTTCATCGTTTTCCGTACGGCGCATTGGCGTAATAACTTTTAAATGTTGAGAGCATTTGATTAAATGAGATATAAAAAGGCAGATTGTGAATGTACAATGTTGTGTGTGTATGAGTGTTATTTATTTTTCATTATAGATTGCTCCTCTGCAAACGGGAACACTTTGCTGCTAAATAAATTTTTCTGTACTAATTGCATATATATGATTTTGTTTCAGCTTTAACTCTTTAACACGAGCGTATCTCTGACGTCACGTTCGAATCAGCGTAGTTCTCGAATCAGCGTCTTTGTCACCAGAGTGGAGAGAGTTGCAAAAACTCCCATACAGAGTTTTTGGACATTTGAGACCAAGACTCAACACTCTTATTTTAAATATGTGTCATACTGTTCAAATTTCATAATTGTTCACAAATGTTCGTGTACAACAGTGCACCGTGTTTTTTCTAAATAAAACTTTTACTTATACTTTATAATTTAAATGGTTAATGCACCATTTTAACAAGCAGTAAATTGTAAATAAATGCCAGAGTTTTAAAGTAATTCTGGAAAAATGGGCAAAAGCACTTACTCACAGGACATTTTCTGGCCATTTTATGGATAAATAATAATAACAAATAAAATATTTTTGCTACATCGCACATTACCAGTGCTGTTTATTGACAAAAAAAACCAACAACATTAAAAAAACATGACAGACATCCAACAATTGACACACTCTCTCTGCTTCTCCTCTGTCCTCAACAAACCTGTAGCCAGACACAGTGAGGTTTGTTTGTGTACTAAAAACAACACCACAGTTTACTACAATCGGACGCCGTTTATGGTCTGGGGCACCTAGGGCGCACTGTGGGTGCTCCCACCCTGTGGTGAAATTGCTGTCAATACTCTCCCCCCCTCCTTCTAGTGTTGGCGGGCTCTCATAATTTGGCTGGCTCTGTCCGCTCTACGCCCCTCCCCTACTGAGAGGAGCGCCGCGATACATTCACAACTCTACATTTACTACCCTCGGCTCTCCGGCGCGCTTGGAGAAAGCGGTTGTTGTTTTCTCTATAGTGTGCAGGTCCTTCTATAGCTATCGCTGTCTTTCATTTCTGTGTTTATCACTCGCTCCAGGTTGGTCTCGGCTGCACAAAAAAAAAACAACACAGAAATCCTGGAGCAAATTGCTTTTAAGGTTCAACAGCTTGCTTAAGTTTGCAATCAAATCAGATGGAAGTGTTGTTAATGTGAAATAAATAAACCAATATGTATATATATATATATATATATATATATGTATATATACTGTGGTTACAGTCTTTATTACTGTGGAATTATAGGTGCTACTTTCCTGCAGACGGCTCAAACGGACGTTAATATAATGAGGCAAACAAACGTTGAAACATTTCAGTCAAATCGATGTTTCGACAACAACAATAATTTCCATACAATGCGCCGCCCCTCCGAAGAGGCAATTAATTTGTGGCGAACTCCGTTGCAGCAACCTGTGGCTTTGACGTGTGTGAGTGAAACGGCACTCATTGACTCAGACCATTAGTGAGATAATGTAGACACTTTCCAAAGGGAGCGCGAAAGATAGAGAGGGGGAAGAGAATGACATAGTCACCCCTCAGGAGAATCTAGAAGTGGTGCCATGAATAATGCATGGCTGCTTAATTTAGGGCCAAACTTTAAATAGCATTAAAACACGGTAGACGCCCATGAAAATCCAGTTTGCTGCAGTATTAGATTTTGTGAATAGCATCTAAGGCAGATACAGTTACTGCAAAATCCTGATAATATGATAATATAGCAGAATAGTTTCAAATCCTTCCTTTTTTTGACAACAGAGGTTTGTTTTTCTTGTTCACCTGTGTATAAAGAGTTGCTTTTTGTCAGTTTTCTTTTGTATGAAATACAGTACAAAACATTATTGCAGCACTTCAGCATTAAAAGCACTTGCCTGATTCTTTACTCGTGTATTTTCTATTATTATCATTATTATCGTTATTATTATTTAATCAGGTTATGGTAACGTTTGGCCCTGGAGGCTGTATGCAGCATTCAGACACTAAAATATGACACGCGGTGCATCAGGGAGCTGATTGCAGTCTGTTCAGCCTACCTTCACCCATCCTGTGCTCGTCTCCTCCATGGTAATGAGGCGTTGAATGGCAGCATGTCTACAGGCGTGGGGGAAGCGTGCGCACCATGCAGCTGTGGACGCCTACGCGCGACACACGTGCGTTTCTTCCCAGTCCTCGGGCTCCCACCTGAGGGCCTGGTACTAAAATAGTAGAGGGGTGAACGTGGGTGGAGATTCTGATATCATATGTTTGGCGGTGGGAAGGAAGAGGGGGAACAAAAAGGAGGACGGTGTGTTGTTGTCATTCTTCTGTTTGTATTAAGTAATGAAACCGTAGATTTGCTATACTCTGTTTGTAGAGAGTGCACAGCTACTGCATTATGCATGTTTGTGTGTGTGTAAGTATGAGGGGGGTGGATATCACGCTACGAAACCACCACTGTGTTCCTCAGTGAGACAGTGTGGTGTTATTTACCTCACACTTGATCCAGTTAAAATGATGGATGCTGTCAGAGCTTTGATTGAATTCCGAGGCAAGAAGACGAGCGCCTGAAGAGTGGAGGAAAAGTTACACTTCTTTACCTTTGTTGTCATTTATCACCACATCAGGTTTTCATGACAATTTATTTCATTATCATTGTCGTCAAGACAATCCAGACTCTTTTCGTGAAGTACGGTATAAATCATTTGATTATATCACTATCGCACAGACTTAAAGCAGCACGCGAAGCTGCAGAAAAATCCCGTCCGGCACCAGAACAGTTGGTGTCCACCTGGGATGTACTGTATACGCTCACCACTCCTCCTTTCACTCTACTCTACTTAAGTTTGCAACTCAGGAAACCCATCTGTTAATGTCCTGATATTGTTTGCAGATAACGCAGCTTTGACAAAGACAGGCGGTGGAACAGCTGGTTCCTCTGGTGCAACCGTTGTCCCCCACGCTTAGTGTTTGTCAGCTTATGGTTGTCTTCAGGGTTTTTTGGGGAACCACAATCTCCAAGGACCTGGTGTGGTCCACGTCCACTCAGTCATCCGAAAAGAGCAGCGCTGCCTCAGGAAGTGCTGATTCAGTTCTGCGCTACAGGCTTCAACGCTGAGCTCTGCACATCCATCAGTCTGGTTTGGCCAATAAACAAATGAGTCATTAAGGAACGAGAGTCCGATTCCTTGTGCATAGTTTTGATTTATTTTACTGCTTGTGATGTGATAGTTAGGATGCAACATGTGACCATATTAGAGAGATTCAATTCAATTCAATTCAATTCAACTCAGTTCAATGCATTTTAATTCAATTATTGCAGTTCATTTCAATTGTGATGGCAAGTAAACCCAGAAATTTGGTTTAAAAACTTGAAACCTGAGAGTTACGTTTACTAATTAACAATCTTGACAGTGAAATAACTTTAATTTGTGTTTTCCATTCATAAAGCGTTCTAACACCAGTCTAATACTGTAGAAAACAAAGCAAGACAAAGCTAAAAACGTGGACACGCACTACACCTCAATCAGGCAATGCTAACTGTTTCATTTAGTAATACTGGTGTTTCACCTTACCATAATGGTGATTAGGGTTTAACCTAAATAAGGGTGAACACATTACTACAGTAAATGTCATTCATTCTCTGACCTCATGGCGATGCGCGTGCACATGATAACAATAAGAACAGAGAAGAACTGTATTTATTTTCAGCTCCAGAAGCTGCAGTGTGTTGTACTGGACTTGTTCTTAAAGAACGGCTTGTCTTGTCTCCCCAAAGAGAAAGTTTCTCTCCACAGTTAATAACTCTACTCCTGGAAAGTCTTTTTCTCTTGCACCTACAGTGAGTTGATGTTTGTGGATTCTATGTTTATCCTCGGCCTTTCCAATCCCAGCAAAATCTCAGCTGGAGATGAACCAGTGCAGATGTATGACTGCGTATTATTATTTTTCAAAGAGCATTGACATAAAACCTAATGACTCACTTCTTCACTACAACAGAGTGGCGGTGACTGAAAATCAAAGGAACAGATGGAAACTTAGGTCGTCGTACAATGAATACACCGACAACGGTGCGATGTGACAAACCATCCGAAAAGATCTCCTTACTGGAACTCTTTTAGGTAAATATTGCATCAAAAGTGTCACCTATCGTACGGCAAACCTCTCAGGAGTCGTCACCTTTGATACGCAGCTTTTCTGTCTCCCAGTGATGCGTTAAAAACACAGGAATCTCAAAGAAATCTATTTTCCCCATGCTGTGAAGCAGATCATCTGAAATGCTTTCGAAAATCGCTTCTATTCCCCCCTTAGTGGAAAATGTGGAAAAGACTGTATACAGCTTAGCTGCCTTTGAAAATGGATCCCCTGCAGGCATTTTGGCCACTCCTAAATCCCTTAATTACTCTCATTGTTTGTGTTGGCATTAATATTTCATAACGATGTTTCAATATTTATTCATCTTTTCTTTTTGGTTGCCACGTAGATAACCGTCTCGCTAACTCCCTCGTATCATACATTTTAATGTACTGAGTGATCGCGTCCCGCGAGCAGCACGTGTGAGTTTTTCCTCACCGTCCTCCCTCCGTATGACAAGCGTCTTCATTAATAAAACATATTGGCCGCCTCTGCCAAGAATCACTCTCTTTCAATACATATAGTCGTCGAATAAGGGAGCTTTAAAAAGCTGTCATTTATTTAAATGAAAATGACAGGCGTCGTCCAGCGCTGCGATCAAAGCGTCTGGAACATTGCATTTTCCCCGTGGGCTGATTTAAAACAATCAGCAAGTACATGTATTATTACTTTTGGTACATTTCTGTGCTTCATAGTGAACACAGAAGAGAAGAGAAAATGAAATGGCCACCTGCTTTAAATATGAAGTTATTGTGCAGATTCCTAAATGAAGAGTGAAACCATGATCCCTCATTCAGGAGTTGAAAGCCGTGCTCTGAAAAAGTCATCAAAGTAAAACTAGGAAAGCATTACTTGATGAAAAACTGCCCTGTGTCATTCCAGCGCACTGTCATCAGACATTACAGGTTATCTTTACGTTATCACGTGCTTCGTATTTTCATTTACAACAGATTTTTCCACTCTGGGCAAAACGGGTCGATTCAAACAGGGCAGACACATGGGCAGAATCACTGCTCAAAATTAAATGAAGTTACATAAAAAGGACTCTCTCTCACAATAGTTTAATGTCCTGAATCTGATTTTCTGGTTTTTTTCAAGTTTTTTAATGTGCGATTGCGGTGTTCCCTCCATATTTTGGAGCGATTCTCTCCCTGTCTTACCTTCCCGTTCATCATTTCTCTCTCTTTTTTTCTGATTTGTTGTTCCTACTATCACAGGAGTTGTTGTTTTCTGTAAAACACACCTGGTTATTATTAAGAAATGACTGCTCCCAGTGGCTGAGGTCTACAGAACAACACAAAGACATAACTTGTACATAACCGCGCACACGCCTAAATATTTAAACTCAGCCCTTCCTCCATGGATCACGGGGAACTGAATTTTTCATACATACACAAAAGCCTATACACAGCAGTGTCACATAGGTTTACATGCAAATAGAGCAAAAGTGTAAAGCCTGCCCCACACTTGAGGATCTTCAAATCTGACAGACGAGACGCAGGACCACACACGTGGCGTGATTTTAGAATGACTATAGAATATAAGCGGACATGGAGGCGGCCCGTCAGTCGATAGCTGTTATGTGTGCGAGAAACGCAAAGAAAAAGGGTGAGAAAGGATGAAATCATGGCTGAGAAGACGGAATCAATTTAGCTTGCACAAGTTACGGTTCTGAACACAAGTATGCAACAACCGTTTCCCGGCCAACTCGCTGTCATTGGTTATCGCGGGGTTCCGCTCACGCCCCCATCGCTGTTCAGCCGTAAATATCAGACGTGTTTAATACGTACGATTGAAAATCGAGAAGACGTCCGATGAATCGTGTCTGTTAATCCCTCACGCTACAGGATCATTTGGCTGGATAATCTGTTCTAATCAGCCTAAAATCTGTTTACACCAAGGGCTGGATCAAGACTGAAATCTGGCCAATTATCATCTTAATTGACTTAAATCATATTCCAAAATCTTTCCTTACAGACAATAGCTACTTTGTGTTGTCAACACTGTGTCCGCCATTGTTGCGTTGACTTTTCTGACAAGCTGTGTCGTGTTTGAACGCAACATTAACTGCGATTCCATTGGCTAGCGTCGGCCCGGAACTTTTGCATCATGCAATTTGACGGGCGGACGTTGGAGTTGACTTTCGGAAAGTTGAATATTTCGCCGCCATTTGCAACGCGAACAAAGCCCGAAGCGTTGGATCCATGACGACGTACAGTGTGTGTGTGAATCCAGTGTAACTGTCTCGCATTTCAACTATGATTGAAGTGCATTCACGTTTCTCTATTGCGACACTAACCTGAACAGTTTAAGTTTAAATAATGAAAATCAGATAAATTAGGTCTCAATAGGTAAGGAAAAATACCTGGC
This sequence comes from Solea senegalensis, assembly GCF_019176455.1. Lineage (NCBI taxonomy): Eukaryota > Metazoa > Chordata > Actinopteri > Pleuronectiformes > Soleidae > Solea > Solea senegalensis. The sequence goes on along the minus strand of NC_058039.1, from coordinate 7,730,367 downwards.
CTTTCTAAATGAATGGTTGTCACCTTCACACGAAAACCTACTTGATCACAATGCATTTTTTTTTTAATTTCACCTCATAATGACAGGCATGTTATTAAGAGCTAATCATTTCTTAATACCTGCGCTCTTATAATGCAGCTTGTGACACAAATGGTCTCTCTCGTGATACAGTAATAATTACTGAGGTACTGGGAAGGACTAGGAGGTTGATTTTAAATGATGTTTGGCTCCTATTTGGTTTAAAAGGAGCTCAATCTTCATGTCCATAACATGTGTAGGGAGCATTTGTCCAAGTGTATAGAAACTATAGGGTGTGAGCAGGAGAACTTTTAACAGTCTCAGAAAAGGTCAGAGCCTCAAAGGTCGAAGATATAGTTTCATCCCTCTGTCTCCTCTAAATAATCAGCGGGCAGCGGGTTATTTTGTGTCTTTTCTTGACTTTCATTTCATTCTCCTGTTTATTTTTTTTAAGGAGAAAAAGAATACATTTGTAGATAAATGTATTCACAAAGAATAAATCTTTTTGGAGAGGCTCTTCAGCAAATAAGTAGCACAAATACTATGTGTTTGTTAAAAGCAACACAAAGCAGCGGACAGGGACTGTATGAATATGGAAAACTGGGGACGGAAGGTATCATAGGACCTTTCACCACTGCTAATACAATGTAATTGATGATTTAAAGCAGCTGTAGATTAACAGTCCTATAACAAGAGCTATCTAATTGAACATAAATGGATAACGTTATCCTGCGTGAAGCTTATAGGCTAAATCATTGATTTATTACAAACATGTAGACAGAGTAGGATATTGTCCTTGAGGTTAAATAAATGATTGGAGTCCATTTGTTCTGAAGTTTGTGAGGTCACATTTTAAACAGGATGTGCCGTCTTCCAAATGTACAAAGAAAATAAATATTAAAAAAGGGCCGACAATCTTTTATTCTATGTGAGTCCATAATTAACCCCGAGTTCAGACAAATCAAACTGAGAGCCAGTGGGAAAAAGGACATTAATATTTCAATTTTTCTCTTATTAATTTAATCACATTTCATATGCTGATTTGAATTGGCCACGCTTCTCCACTCAGAGTTGACTCTAATCCCAATCTAATTACTAATTATACGGTTGGAGGTTGATTGGCCCAATCCTCCCAGCCAAGGCCAATTTGACTCCCTCTGATGTTGAGCACCTTTCATGTGCAGTGTGTCCCAGGTTTTGAGGACAAAGTGTGTGTGTGTGTGTGTGTGTGTGTGTGTGTGTGTATGTGTACATGCCTATGTTTTAATCTTTTAGTGTTATGCAGTCAATAAGAAATGACAATGTTTCCCCACTTCTTTTTTCAGCTGAGTTAAACAAGTCATTTTTTAAAGTAAAACTTTACCTCCTAAAGTATAAAGTAAGATAGTAATTAATGTAGGGTTACTACATTATAATAGAAAAGTGGTGGGAACAGGGAGTGAAACCATGTTATAAGCTGATAATGAATTAAATGGCATACATTCAAATGCACACACACATGGTGTATATACCAGGGCGTTTAATCCTCAAGAGGCCTGTTATAGTTCGTGTTTACCGACCAAAATGTCCTCACAAATATAGGTCTGCTTGACATTTGGTCCTCACAGCCTACTAAAGACATGTACACACACACTGCCACGTCTTAAGAATTACCGGCAGGATAAAGATGAATAAAAAAGGCAGCTGCATATACAGTTGCAACATAAACTCTGTGGTAGCTGCAGCTGTGAAACCGAACAAAACGTTGCCAGGCAACGCAGTAGTTATTGATGCTCTCCTCTGTATTGTACAGTGACCTGTAATAGAATAGTTCTTTGTTGCACACACTTGTCTGTATGTCACTCTGTGAGTTTTGTGTCCACTGCGTTTTGTTTTGCATTCACAAAGTATAACCGGTCCAATCTCCTGTGTTTCGGAGTTAAAAACAGTTGGTTCCGACCACTTGCGAGCTGCTAATTTGATTGGATGAGAGTATAACGGTGCGGATCGCGCCACTTCACAGGTTTTTCACAGGGCACTATCGTTGTGATGCGTGTGGTTCCCAGCAAAAACAGACAAAACATCTGTTGATAATGATCCTGACATTCTACCTGCAGTATTTCATGAAACAGACGTCTCTCACAAGGTTTTAGTGTTGAATCTGAGAACATAAAAAAAACCCCGGCCAGTGAAAATGAGCCCAGAACGTACATAAAATATTTTCCCACTTGAAGCATAATTTCCCTAAATATTAGGCATGACCCATGAAAGAACATTTACGCTTTTGTTAGTTAGCGGACGGACACAGGACTTTATTTCACTCTTTTTTTTGTGACAGTGTGAGATCTCATTTGTGACGTTTCTGTGAAAAGCTCAAGATAGAATACAGTGAGCATGATGCCAAAGTCAGATTGTGCTGTGTTTTCCCTCGTGTCTCCACCTTTCACATCACAACTAGTACATTTATGTTTGAGTACCGAGAGAAAATGGTGGAAGATAATTCACACTTTCAGCAGGAGTCCACTCTGTCGACACAACCTCTAATAAAGGTTTTATGCTTGTGTTTGAGTGTATATGACTCCGTGTGTGTGTGTGTGTGTGTGTGTGTGTGGCTGTAACTGCCCATAGCTCATAGCAGCATGGGCAGTGTGTGTGGGTGGGTGTGCGTGTGTATTTGGAAATGTCATCTCAATTAGTCGCCGAGCCCCGAGTCGTGAGCGCTCTGACAGGGAAGTAATGAATGGCATCACACTGGGACTAAAATATACCACAGCCACTGCAAGTGATGACCAGAATATTTGATTTCCCCTTAACAACTTCCCACTAGTGACTGTGTGCAGGACAGAATGATAACCGTGTTGGTGGTTACCGTGCGTGTGACTGAGAATCAGAAAAGCAGTTGCATAAAGCATACATTATACGGCCGACATCATCTTTCTATAGTTGTCAGTTTCCTCTCCAGTCGTAGCGGCTTTTGTGATTTAGTCCTTTCGTTTTTTTCATTATTTACAGCGATTATCGCTGTTTTTATTTTAGGGAGACTTCACATACATACATACGTCGTCGGACCATGGCGTCAACGTATCCTCACTCCCACTGGATGATGGTATAGATTTAAGGCTGCTGTAATGAGTCAATTAGACTCCCGTGTAATTGAAGTCTTTTATTTATCTCCGCCATTACAAAGGCCACATCTGAAGACGGACGTTAGGCGAGTCACATTAGAATGTAATGGACTGGGGAATAAAGTAAACAAATGAATTATCGTCACAGCTGTGCCGTTTTAGTCTAAGGGTGAGCAAGAAAAACACAGTTGCCATTGCCTCGGTATTAAATACAATCGAGTCTTTCTGGTTAACATGGCAATGTTTTTGAGTTTGAGAAATCACTTAAACCCCTTGTGCATCGACGGGTCTTGACTTAATCCTCTGCATCTCTAACTATAGTGGTGGCGTCTCTGTGTGGAGCAAATAGGTTACCAGAGGAAACTGTCAGTAGTGACTTTTGACAATCTGCTCTGATGGAGGTTTCCAACAGAGCCATGGTCTTGTTAATGACTGAACCTCACAATGAGACTGATTTAAATGCACCAATCAACCCCTGTCGAAACAACAACCCTGATTATTAAGTATCTCTATATCACTAGCACTGATTGAAGACATTCTATCATTAATCATTCAAATAATCTTAGCTCAGGGATACATTTTTTTTTTAATCTTGAAAGTTTGGTTCATTACCATTTAGTGATCAGGTTAAAGCAGGAGACACTGTGACCTTGGGTACAGTTACCAAACAAAGACATTTTTTAGATTTTTATGTTTTTTTTTTTAATGTAGCTGAGCTGCCGTCTAGTTTTGTTTGTGTTTGTCTTGTTTTGTCATTTTGAAAGAGACTTTGATTTGATAAAAGGAACTGGAGAGAGAAGCGTGATCCGTGTATTGAGCGCTTGAAATGATGGAGCTCAAATATGATAAACAATTGTTTCAGTTTTGATTTATTTGAAAAGGACATAGAAAGGTACATTTTTCAATTTCACCAATGTTGTATGACATTAGTGAGCACAAGTCTCAGCCCACTATTAGATGTGTTGTTTTAGGAATGCAACACAACGAGAAATGATGGAGAAATCTTCAGGAAAAAATAGCTTCTACAGGTTAAAATGTCAAGTATTTTGTGTGACCTACCTACACATTTACACAGCATATTTTTTTTATTATTATTGTTTTTTAAACTATTATTCAAGACATGCTTGAGCATTACATACACATGTCGTAGGAGTTAAGTAATTTAAAAAAATAAATAAATCTATGTAACTCGATGTTATCCAGTCAATGGCCACAAATAGGGATACAGCCATACAGTCATTAAATTTTAATTTCCATTATTCACAAAACCCATGTCTAAAAATATGGATGGGAGTCGGTCAGTATCTCTATCAGATAATAATGTAAAATGCACTACAATCCAAAAATCTTCCTGTTGCATGCTCCACTATACAGAGACTGTCAAACTGTTAATGAAAATCAGCAAAACCCATTTTAGCTGAGTCATGCTTGGACTGTTTACCTCTTTTTTTTTCTTCTTCTGTGTAGAATTGTGTCTTTGAAATGACTCGTACAGCTTCATACATTCGTAAATAGTCTATAAACGTCATAGAAGAATAATATCGGTATCCGTAGATACTTGAGTCACAAAAAGTCTGCACATTTTGGTGTAAAAACAGTGTATTAATTCATATATAACTCCAGAGAGTGTTTTTATTCACCCAGCTTTGGTACAGCCAATAAAAAAAACCAAACTAAATTGCTATCTGTTTATCACCAATTCCTCCTGAGGTTGTGCTTTGCTCCTTCATACAGCGCTGGTCCCAGCAAAACTGATCTGACATCTCTAAATTGCACGGTGATGAAACCATATCACAGTGTTCAGATTTCAATTCCACACCATGGGGAAATATTGTTTCAAGCCATTACTCTTCATCAAGGGGACGTCATACCCACTCTGTGCTGCTATTGTCCTCCGTGGCCCACGTCTTCAGCTGTGCCCCTGAGACGACGGCGTTCGTGATGCTGAACTCCGACCACGCGTCCACAGAGGACCTCAGATCGATGAGTGAAACACTTAAATGACACTTGCATGGAAATGTCATCATTATTCGGTTTCCAGCATCAGATGCTGTTCACTTGATGAGATGATCATTTGCCGAAACGACGTGGCTCACGAAGACTTATTAAAAAGCGGGAGTGTCATGATTCACTTGCATACTGTGATGTTCCCCCCATTGTTTGTGTTGAATATGCTCAGCTGCAGTATGACTGGCACAACACCAATGATCCGTGGCCGCTCCCCATTCATCGTCGCCGCTTGCACTGTATACGGAACGCCACAAATTACAGCCCTGGTGGATTCACGCTGCTCTAATCCTCAGCAGAACGGCGAGGGGTTATGTGGGGAACCCCGCCAGTTACCTTGGGGGACAAATGATCTCGACGACCTACCCCTACTAACCCCACTGCTCGCATCGCAACGGGAAAAGATCTATTCCTGCTTATTATTACTTGCACCTCCCACCAGCAGCACAGAAGATGAATCATACCTGTCAATCCTTATCCTTGGCGCAGGGAGGCCATGTTTGTTTATATTGATTGGCAGCATATGTGGCACAGCTGTTGCTGAAGGAGGCTGGTGCTGGCGGAGGTTTGTTTATGCTTTCCCTTGGCAACAGTACAGTTGGCAAGCAAGACTGCAAGCAGTATGCACTTGACTAATCAATACAAACAATGAAGCAGCAAATCAAGAATAATGTTGGAGCAGACAGAACGAGGGAGAGGATAAAGCTTCAGATTATTTGGGGCTCAGGAATGATATTGTTTATGGATTTTGTAAACTGTGTTTTCCCTCTTTGTGTTTCATTTCCACCAGTGACTGTCAGACATGTGCACCAGAAATCAGAAATATATTTGTTTTCCCTTGTATTTCTCTCAAACGGTATGGTTAGGTTATGTTTACCTGCTATCATTTCAATTCATCAAATGTGGTCAATGAATTTAATTTGGACTTACTGTAATTTGGGGATAAAAATACCCTACAATTTGCATCGGTACAAGAGTAAGATAGAATGTCTTGGTTCCCCACAAATTGAAACCCAGAATCACGTGAGTGTGTGAAATCACAAGTGCGTGTGTAGGAAGTAGGGCAAATTACTCAAGGTGCAGCATCTGGCAATGATTAGTGGCCATTAATTGGTGTTAAGTGGTGCTACTAGTGTTTACAGAATCGAAGGATAATTAGCTGGGGGTCAACTTGGGGGCTGGAATTAACATGTCAGAATTCTGCAGCTGTCTCATGACAACTAGGTGAGGTAGTGGTGGGGTGTACCAGATTCTGTTGGCAGGGGGAGCGGCAGCATCGTGTGGCCTGTTGGGGTGTAACGTCATTGCTTTAGTATTATCACACGTTTGCGTAAGAGAACGCATTCATGTGTAAGTGTGTGCATCGCTACATGGGTCAAAGTGACGGAAATTAAGCACCTCAAGAAAAGCTCTTAGCGGGGCCTGGACTTGACTTGCCAGGGTAAACACTGAAAAGAAATATTCCAGCCAGTCTGCAGTGTGTCCATGGGGGACCAAGTAGAGATCCAGCTGCAGCACCTGCACAAACAGTAAAAACTAAGTGCGGGCAGCCGCTACACACAGCTGGGGACCGAGGCGAGCACACTGTTGTGTACAATAGAGTAAAAAAAGTAGAAGCTGCCGTCTGACTGGAGTATGTTGGGGGAGAGACAGTGGACAGTATCCAAAGGTTTCACTAACTGTGAATAAAAGAGACTGGAAGGCAAAGCAGCATACCAACTCCAACTGGACACACCATTTTCTTGACACTAATGGGGAATAAAAAAAAGGAATAAATAAATAAAGGATAAAGTTGAGCTACACTGTGCTTTAGCGACATAAGAGTTCCTAGTGAATCTAAGACGCTAGATGCACTGGATCCATTGGTGCCATTTTCCTGTATAGAGCATCTCCTTCCAAAACAATGGAGGTCAAACCATTTGTATCTGGCTGATATCATTATTTTTGTAAGCGTGAAATGTTTTTCAGATTTACTGGTCGATCTACGCGTTGGGTAATGAGCAAAAGAACGAGATCACACATACAGGCGGCCGAAATCTGAAATCCTCCACAGGATGGCCGGGGCTCAGCCTTAGCGATAGGGTGAGGAGCTCGGACATCTGGGAGAGACTCAGAGTAGAACCGCTGCTCCTCCATGTCGGTCTGGGCTTCCTTGCTAAAGCTGATGTCCCCCGTGAAGCTGGACCTGGAAAAACGGAAGACAACAGAACGGTACATAACATAAAATTGCAAAGGGGACATGAATGTGCATGGTTTACATACGGTACACACAGGGAGCACCTAGAGAAACAAAACACACAAACACTGGGAAAGGCCCAGTGTTTGTGGTTTGCTCTCAGGGCAGCCTCTGTTCTTCTTGGCATGGACTCGCGAGACGTTGTTAACACTTTGAGATTCTGACCACTGTTAATACACTGAACACATAGTCATGTTCATGACTATGAACATGCTTTTTATCATGATGGAGGAAGCCATGACAACATGTTTCCAAGGTTTTATACAATAGCTATGCACATAAACATGTGTAGTTGACAGGTCCTTCATACAGTGTCCAGAGTTAATGGGATATTGTGCACTCCTGTATTTATCGTATTGTTTATTTCTCATCTATTTCTCCTAAACTTAACTGCCATTCTTGTCAAGTCTTTTCCAACTGCTGCACATCACAGAGGGACTTCTGGTGTGATGGCCCTGACACATCAGAACCCTCCTAACACACGAGAGGAGAACTCTCAGCCATCAGAGCTGCTATGCTCTGATAGAGGATAATGACTGAAGCAAAACGGGACTAAATCCATTGTATGATAACTTATCTCGCTAAGTCTTTGGGACTGTTTTTTTTTTTTCCCTTCTACGAAGCCTTGCGCTTCATAAACCCCAAATTCATTTTACTCTGTATCTGTGGTGATACAGTTTCCCTGTCAATGAGAGGGAACTCTGGTGCTGGGAGATAGGGGCGGGCGGGGGGGGGAGAGAAATCAACGCACACCACAGGCAGGGAAACTGAGATAAGAATATTAAACAGGAGAAAGAATTGTGTCTTCTCCTCCAAACCAATAAGATGCCTGAGGTTGCAAATGAAAAGGAAACACTCAACTTCTGTCACTAGGAATTTGTGCGACCGAATTTAGAGGGAAGAGAGTGTTTCGGTGTGTTTATGCAAATCAGCATGTGTGTGTCGACGCACAGTAATAGAAAATTGACCTGTGACGTGCTGTTTTATGGCCTACTCTAATTCTGTTTGTGGCTGTCCCACATGAAAGCTGACACTCCATGAATGTGTTATTAAATCACTTAGAGTCAGTTTACTGTTCATTTCAAGAGCTGTTTTTTTTCTGTATGAAAAACAATGGCAATATTTCAATAGTGACAAAAAAGTTTAATCATTCAAAACAGATATATACAATACATGACTACATGAACACAAAAGGAATTCAGTCTCTCTCTACTGTTACGTATGGAGGCTTAAAGCCACATTAAAAATGTACAACTGTATATTAACTAGGTGATTTTATGTTATTGTCCTATTTATGTGAATGCATTTTGCTGATTGTAGATCACTGCCTTTTTTAAATTAAGCATTTAAAGTTATGCATGGAAATATAGAAGGAAAACCGCGCTGTTTACAACTCACATTCAGTCAGAAAATTAATCAGCCCCCCTGATGATGCCTGCAAATTGCCCAAGATTATGTCGAGACGTCTTCATTGCTGCATGTAGGAGGAGGCGATGGCAGCAGAGCTGCCATTTAGCTTGCCAGTGGCCCCGGGCGATCCTTCTTCTCTAGCATTCTTTTTAATGTGCGGCAATTAAAGGCCATCTAGAGTGGAAAAGATGGAGTGTGAGAGAGAGGAATAAAGAAAAATGTGACTGAGTGTAAAATGGTGTTTATAAAGAGGCGGGAGGAGACGCAGAAAACACATGAAGACAAAGGGATATCAGAAATAAGACCATGATGTTAACCGTCTCTGTGGTGCGGTCACTTAACGCAGTAGCCATTTCCTCAGCTGCATTTCTTTTGAAATTAGGAAGTGTTTTGGTAACAAACGGAGGTGGCGGCGAGCGCATTTCTCCGATGTTATCTATACCACGTTTTAATTGACGCGCCGAGTCCCAACACGGCAACTGTTCAGCAGGCAAATCCACTCCGCTCACTTTTCATTCACATTAGCAGTTGATGTCAATGTGACAGACACAGCGTGTTGGTTTGTTTCACTCAACAGGAGAAATTAATCACAGTGTAGTGTAACAAGAGAACATTGCATTAACCACTCTCTCGTGCTGCTTTTTGAAGACAACATTTTCCGACCGTTTGTTCTCACTCAACTGTCATTGGCAGCGCTGAGGCTCATATGCATTTATATAGTATTACTGTGTGTAAAAAGATTTTGAGATTCAGTCTTATTGTTATTCTTTTCTTTCACTCGCGGGTTTGTTACACCATGAGAGGCAACTCAACTCAGTGCTGAGGAAAATCTTCCAGGAGTGGATTCAACAGCTGTTTGCTCAATGTAATCCTCAACAACATCCAACTGCTATGGATCCTCCACCTCCTAGTTTTTGGCACTTTTTCTTTGGGCTACCAAGCACAGTGGTTTGTCTCATAAAGGGTGGAGCGAGACAGAAATCCAGTAAATCATCACTTACAGTACATTATACAGTAAGGGAAAAACAGCAGTGTTTTTTCATGCTTTTGATAAAAAGCTACACATTGTGGAAATGCAAGGCAGACCGCTGGGTGGAAAACAAGGCTTTATTTCCATCAGTCCCATTTTATACATACATATCTAAAGTATATCTATATATATTTCCAGTATGTCCTGTAAAAGTCCAGGAGTCCAAGTAAAGGTGCGTGTACTTTAGTGTAATTTGAGTGTCACACTTCGGAGAGCCGTTTATCTGAATATGCCAAAGAACTTCCTCCTTCCTGGACAATATGTCTTTGGGTGAAAATTCCATTCGCTTGCCATTCAAATGCTTCCCCCAAATGGCAGTGTTAAAGTGCTCACTGTCACTGGCAGTTTCGTGTGAAGTAAAGCACAATGCGGGCACATTATAAGCAGATTACATCTATTAGTTACTGCTGTGCTGCATGCAAATGGAATGCCCATGGGAGAGCAGAAAATCATTTTAAACTTCAATAAGTTACAAGCGGTGGCAAGTCTACCCATAATTTGCACAAAGCCCCAGGCGGCAATGAGGCTGGATGCAATTAGGGGGTGAAATAAAATTCCACACCGTAAACAAAGAAAAAATGTAAAATAGACTGAAAGAGAAATGAGCATCGTGGAGTGAGATTACCTCGTCTTTGATGATGTGGGCTGTTGCTTCCTTTAATTGTCACATCATAATGCTTCTGTTTTCAGCAAGGGTAACTGTGCCATTTGTTGTACCCTGACAAAGGAAGAATGACTTAAGGCCAACGTGTCAGACTAATATGACTTTTTGATTAAGAGATCATATGTCTTTGTCACTTGGAATAATCACACGTTTCATTTTTAGGACGATGCAAGCGTGCAGACAGCACGAGTGCGCTAGGTCTTTGTAAGGATCTGGGATCACACAGTGGCGGATGAAGTATGCAAATCATTTAAGTGAACGTAGGAATGCAAGTACAATTCTGCATTTTTCTACAGTAAAAGAATTATGGAAAGAATATTTTAAGTAGCAAAGTCATTAAAGGGACTATGCATGTGTATGTAACTGATGCTCATTTTTTCTTATTGTTTCAGGCTGTGCTACTTCTACTACTTATGCTGACACTTGAATCAGAATCACAAATACTTTATCGATCCCAAAGGAGATTTTGTTAAAGCTGTAGTGCACAACTTTTGCACAAATAAGTGCCCACAAAATAGTTTCAGATGGGAATTCTACTGCCCACCCGCCCCTGCACACAAACGCTCCTTCAGTCATGTCCAATACAACAAAATCACCAAAAGTTAAGCACTGCAGCATTAAATCTTAAAGTTAAAATTAAAATACACATTATTTATATACTACATACATTGTAGATGCCTCTGTTCCCTTTCCTTTGAAGTGAGAGTTTTTGTTAATATATTTATAATGATGTATTCTTCAAGTCATTTTACTCAAGTGGTGTATTCATTAGTATAAGCTACTGTAAATATACTTTTCACCACTGATCATTTGTGCATCATTTAAGGAAGAGTTGCCCTAAAGTAACACTGGTAATTTTCCTAATTCATAAGAACAACCAGTTATACTATGCTTTTTTCATTTGTTATTTTTTTTTCAAATGCAGATGTTGTGAGACCCAGGATTCATTCATTCATACCACTCACCCTCCTTGTGAGGGTCTCAGGTGTCAATCTCAAATTACATAGGTGGAAAAACGGGTTAGAAAAGGCCTTTGTTCGGACCGGGTTCGGAAAGGATGTTTGTGTTTACTCACAGTGGGAGTGTCCCGACTATCAACTCTCATCATGTGCTCCGACTGTGTGTATTTTATTTAAACAGTCCAGCCTTTGTTTTTATGCTATTGGCTCTCGCGACAAATACTCGTACCTGATTGGATGGGAGCTCTGTCCGTCATTTACGTTGCCGTAAAAACCAGGAAGTATCCGTGGACAGAAGTGGTGTGTTGGCATTCTGGACAGTTTGAGCTCAAAGTGCAATAAATTCCGTCGCTGCAGTCTCTCCGTGTGTTCACGTACATCAGCCGGACCGTGCGTTATGCAGTGGCGTCTCCGTTAAACGACACAGTCTGAGGATAAACAGTGTAAGTATCGTTGTGAATACAGTCACTGAAAGCTGCCTCCACTGATTTACATCCACACTGTTTGTTTTACGGTTTGTTGAGTTGCTCCAAGGCTAATTTTGTAGCTTAGTTGTCGCAGTGATTTCTGCGGAGTTTAGCGTTTTTCTGCAGAGACAGAGAAGTACATTGTGTCTTGGGGGACACAGGACAAGACATTTACTGCGGTCATGCTATGTGAAACTCGTTTCTCCGTGGCCAAACTATCAAGCTGTCTGCTGAATTTGAACGCCCTCCTTACAAAGGCTTTTACGGTAAAATCAAATCGATTAGACTACATTTTCATTGTCCGCCAGTTACAGACGACAAAAACAAGACCTAAAACCTCAAAAAGCACAATAAAAAAAAATGAAATAACAGTAAATTATAGGAAACAAGTAGAGCAGTCCAAGTGAATGTGGTTTGATTACTTTAGTTGAATTAAGAATCCTGATGGCGTTTGGGACAAATTATTCTTTGTTAAATTCCCTTTTTGAAAAAGTCTGTGATCCAATGACTCAAAATGAAACACTGAGAGCACCAAAGCACATCTTTGAATTGGAAAAATAATGAAAATCCTCACAGATATATAAGTTGCAGAGCAACTGTATAAAGAGAAAAAGTTCTCAATAAGAATGAAAAAGTTGTGTCCAGCACATTGATATCTACTAGCATGCTGGACACCACACAATTCTACAGTACAGTTTTAGAGATATTTCAAGTCAAAAGTCCCATATTTGCACTTTTTAATTATAGAAGTCAACAACTTTGTACGTAAAAGGATTAGGATAACTTTGAGATGTAATAAAACAAAACACTTCCATAAATTGGAAGGATTGACTAGGCTGTGTTCAGGACATCTATAACTACTACCATACTGTAAATCAGACATTTTTACAGTATAGTTTGAGATATTTCATGTTAAAATAAAATCTGTTTAGTGTGCAGACAATATGATATTTCTGATAGATAATGTGAAGCTTATACAAAAAGGTCACAGAAACAAAACATGCCCACATCGTCATCACCTCACATTATGGTTGCAGTGGAAACTCACATGTCCTTT